>NW_026897352.1:0-31431 GCF_033153095.1 Gastrolobium bilobum
GATGGACAAGCGTTTGGTTACAGCCAGATTCAATAAAAAAGTACGACCTCGGTCATTTCAGAGCGGCGACTTAGTCCTGCATAGAGCTGACATCGGCAACAAAAATGCAAGAGATGGAAAGCTCGCCGCAAACTGGGAAGGTCCCTATAAGATCAAAGATAATCTGGGAAAGGGAGCCTACACCTTGGAAACTATCTCTAAGAAACCAGTAAAGAGGACTTGGAACGCGGACAAGTTGAAGGTCTACTATAGCTAGATCTCATGTTCGAAGTTCGAAATAGGAAGACGAGCTCTTAAGCTCGGTCAATAGTTAGAATTATTTCTACGCAAATAAGGCGAGCTATTAAGCTCAGTCAGTAGGTCGATTTATTCCAAGCAAATAAAACGAGCTTTTAAGCTCACAGCCCTTGTAAAGAGATTTCGTTGAAATGCAAATAAAAAGAGCAGTTACTTAATTTCTGTTATCTATGCATATCGATTTTCACGCAAGTAATTGAAGCCTCAGGAGCTTCGTGGCCGAAAAGGAATAACAATTTTGTTGACGAACAAAAGAATAATCCTAGGTCGGCTAAAAACTCGACGAATTATAAGTCGACTACGACAAGATCGAAATAGAGCTTCAAACTATAAGTAAAAAATAAGCAACGATCTCGGCAAAATGAAATTAAAGACATAAGATTCAAAAAGTCGACCCAAAGCGGCGATCATGTCCTGACAATATAACAAAAAAAAGGGGGAGGGCTCAAAGACCCCGTAATCAAAATAACATAAGAAGGTCGGCATTCCGACCCCTTCATTCTTCAGCAGGAGATGAAGCGGCAAGAAATTCGGATCCGACATGCCCCCCATCAGTGGACTCGGCATCAGGGGTTCCAGGGACTATGATTTCGTCCTTAACCTCATAAGCCACGTCCATGCCATCCACCACCATGTCAGGATTCAAAACCTGAGCCTGAGCAATGGCATTGTCAAAAGCTTGAATAGCGGCCCTAGCAACCACGGCTTTAGCCTCTTCAAAGTCAGCCTGCAGATCTGAAAGTCGGGCATCCTTTTCAGCAATAGACTCTGAGAAGGACTCCTTCTCGGCACTCAAGTCATTAGCCTTGGCGGTAACCACCTCCAAGTCCTTCTTAGCCTTATCTAGCTCTGAGGACAACTCTTGAATTCTGACCTCCAAAGTTGACTTAGACCTGCTCAGCTCCTCCACCTTGGTAGTGAGAGATGAGTTAGAAGCAATAGACAAGTCGAGGCTCTGATTGAGATCCTGAAAGGTTTGAAGCAACGAGATCGTCTTCAAAGAATCCTCCTTCATCCATGCCAGCCTGGCCCTCACAGTAGAGGTCAAGCCCGAACCTCCAATGAGCCCAGGATGAGGCTTTAATACGGCCCTAAGACGGTCTGAAACCCCCGTTCTCCATAATTCCCCGGGCTCAAGGGTGATCAAATTCCCTTGAGGAGCGGTAGGAGGAACTGCAAGTGGTGACAAAGGAGGAGTCTGGGCACCAACCATGGTCACTCCGGCGCCGGCCGAGCTCCCGCCGACTATGGAGTCTATCCGCCTCTTCTTCGAAGCCTCCGACTTGAGAGGGACAATTTCGTTCGACTTCCCCTTTTCGCTCTTCTTGGGCAAAAACTTCATGTATTCAGCAGAGGTCATGCTGACTGAAAAAGGAAAAGCAAAGTCAAAATGTAGGTTATAAATCCGCAAGACAAGGTTATCTACAATTAAAAACAAAATGAGCTACATACCAAGCTCATAAATGGCATCCTCCCCAAACTTATCTACAATCCGACTCAAGTCAAAAGCGCCAAACTCATCGGTATATTCAATAAGAACTCGAACTGCCAGAAGTTCCGAGCTGGAAAGTGCAGATAAGGGGATATCATAGTCTTTTGGACGCCTTTGATAATGTTTCCGCGTCCAATATAACTCAAATCGAGATGATATGCCGCCGTCGTCAAGCCAACTCTCGGCAAACCAAGGAAGGGACTCGGAATGGGATACCACCTTAAAGTAGGCATCCTTGAAGCCCTTGAAAGATTGGGAGTAAGGAATAAAAATTCCCCTGCCTGGGGTACCTCGTAAGGTAACCCACCCTTTCTTCTCCTTAGACTCGGCGCCAGTACGAAAAGTATACACATCAAAGAAGAAGAAAAAGAGAGTGATAGTGCAGGAGAGGTACAGGTAGGCACACACCTGCTCAAAACCCCGAACGAAAGCCCATGAATTCGGGTGAAGTTGCGAGGGTGCAACCCTAAGACGTCGGAGAACCGACATCTGAAAGTCTGTAAAAGGAAACC
Organism: Gastrolobium bilobum; assembly: GCF_033153095.1. Lineage (NCBI taxonomy): Eukaryota > Viridiplantae > Streptophyta > Magnoliopsida > Fabales > Fabaceae > Gastrolobium > Gastrolobium bilobum. Next base: position 2,302 of record NW_026897352.1, read on the forward strand.
GGATACCCAATTTGGTAATGAGATCCCTGTAGAAATAGAAGAAATGGGGCTCGTCCAATATGGGACCTGAGCATACTGGAAAGTCGCCAGGTGGGAGAAGATCAACCCCATTGGGATCTCCCGCTGGGAGCTGGGCCACCTCGGCAGAAGACATTGTGGACCGTTTTTGGAGAACCTCGAGAAGGACCCAATCTTGAGCGTCGGACCCGTCCATGACTATATCCCTGGAATACGAAGGACACATATCAACCACATCCGACCTTGGATTACCAACGTCGGATTGCAACGAAGACGGACTCCAAGAAGAAGGAATGGAGGTATCCGAACTACTGACAAGATCAACAAATGCACGATCATTTGGGAAGGAAGGGTTGACCGACTTAGGAAAACCTAGCTCGGTCGAGGAAAGGCTGGAAGAGCTAGCGCTCAAGTCAAGAGGAGGAATCCGATCCAAAACGGACCTCGTACCCGAGACCACCCCAGAGGATGGCAGTATATACGACAGCGGGACTGGTTCAGGAGAGGAGCTCAATCTGGGAGCTGAAGAATTCACTAAAGGAGGACTACTCGTACCAAGGTTAAGTCGGGATTGACGACCCCCTCTTGACCGACCTACTCCCCTCCTACCTCGGCCTCCACGAGAACTATGGCGGCCTCCACGGGGACCGCAGAGAAGCTGTTGACGCTTCTCCTCCTCGGTGTATTCCCTACCAAAAAACCAGTACTGAACAGAGCGAGGCAACCAACTCACCACCTCTTCCTCTTCCCTCTCCTGGCCACTAGACTGGATTCCGGACCAGAAGGAGAACTAGGGGCACTCATTATAAACCCCCAAGAACAGGAAAGGAACCCTTAACACTTCGAAGAGGAAAATGTATACCTCACCTTCAAGCTTAAACAGAGGTAACTACTCAATGCAACCTAACCCAACCAAAAAGAGATTCGTAAAAGCAAAGAGAATAGGAAGGTACCTGAACTTAGAAGCAAGGATGATGGGAACTAGACTTAATGCGTGAAAACCTTCACTGGAAGTGAGGAAAGCTCTAAGAGAGTTTATGAAACACGAAACTAGAACTGGAAAACGATTAAAAGCTCACTGCGAAACCAAACGAATGTAAAAGTTGTGAACCCATTCAAAACCTAGTATTTAAAGGACGACGAATTGCTGGAGGCGCGAAGGCGAAGAGTTTTTCCAAACGGTTAAGTGATGGAGGGCAAAAAGGGAATTTCACCCTGAGTGCATTAAATGCACTTCATCATAACCTGCATAAAAGTAAAGCAGAACGCCCTGCACGATGCACGAACTGCCAACGAGCGCGAAACACGTGGATCGCCTTAAGCGTCACAGCAAACGTGACATGAAAGGACGGGATAAAACTATAATGACCCTAACTGGTAAATCTTAGTTAGAGATTTAATTTAAGGATTTAAATGCCATAATTAGATTCAGTGAGCGATTTCGAGTATTTTGACTGTAATCATGACTATGTTATGAACAGTGCGTTCTGCCGGAGAATTTACAGTTTTGTGAATTAACCGGTAGAGCTTAAATGAGCAAAATAATTTTAGGAACATAATTTGATAATTCTGACGACAAATATGAGTTCAGAACGAAAAATTGTATAGTCTGGCACTTTCCGTGAAAATCTCGTGAATAGTGTTTCTACCGGGTATTTTGTACTGCTGTTTAAGCAACCGGTAGAGCCCAGAAACAAATAATTGATGAAATAAGAATAAGAAAGTCCAATATATGCCAAGCAAGTCAATATAGGCCCAAGAAAATGATAAGTTTATAAGTTTAAGTTTCATAAGTAAATGAAGTACAATTAGTGATTCACAGTGCATTTCGTCAAAAACGGTGCAAAAATCATACTGTGAATTATGAATATTGTTTTGTAAGAATTAAAAAGTAATATAAATGATTTTAGAAAAATAAAAATATGTTTGTAGCATTGAGTTAGTTCCGGGTCAGTTTAAGTGAAAATACGCGAAAGAAAAACATCTGTTAAAAAGTCACATGTGGCTATAAAGCTTTGTCATTCAAGTGAATCACTATTCACACAACTAAAACTCATTTCTCTCTCTTGCAAGTCGTGGAGTTCATCATGGAAGGGGGGGGTTTAGGGCTTTATTTCTTTTTTTGATTTCTTCTTGAATATGCCACCAAATCCAATGACCCACCACATGAAATTGATTGGAAACCACTCAATGAATCCATTCCACCTATCCATTTGAGCTATAGTTGAGTGTGTGTGAAGAGTTATTCCTCCTCTCATTTTCGAGTTACTATTCATTGGAGGAGAAAAAATGTGTTTTTGATGGAGCTTGGCTTGGAGGTTGCTTTCTAGGCTTTGGGAAGTTGATTAGTGGTAAGAAACCTTTGTTTCCATGATGTTATTTTGATGGTTTGTGTCATAGAAATTGTGAGCATGTGTTGGTGTGAAATAAATTAGTTTAAAATTTGAATTGATGATGGATTGATGATGTGTTGGATATAGGAATGTGGAATAAGCATATGAACATGTATAAAAAATTGGAAAAAAATCCCATGGTGACATACCCTAGATTTCGGCCTTGATAGGGTAATTAGGGGTGATGCACAAAGATTTATTGTATGTATTGGGAAGGTTTAATGTGCTTGAATAAGAGGAAATTTGATGAGTTAGTAAGAATGTTAAATTTGAAAGAAAATCCTTTGAAACATACCCTTGATGTTTCGGCCTTGAAGGATTTAAAGAGCTTGAGATTCCTAAAAATTAAATTGGAACTTGGTATATATATATATATTTATGTACGTGTAGTTGTTAAATTAAGTGAGGAAAATGTATGGTAAAAGAGAAGGATCCTTGGAAATTCCCTTAAAGGATTCGACATATAGGGTGTTTAGGGAAAGATGTTGTCATATTTTATTTTAATAAAATATGTGTGTTTCAAAGTATGAAAATGATAAGTCATGAAGTCAAATGGTTTGAAAAGAAATCATGGAAAAATATATTGATTTCCTAATTTTAGGCCCACGGTCCTTTAAAGTAAAATGCTATGATTTATGTTGGAAATTCGTAAGGAAATGGATGATTAAATTAAAGAACACCAACGGTTATAAAGAGGTCTAGACTTGTGTATTGGCATAGGATTGGCAAAAATGCAAAGAAATGAAAAGAAGCGATAAAATGTGTGCCTTATGTGAAAGCTAGGCATGATGGCATTTTATTAATTGGTATTTGTGGATTCTTGCTCTAGGTGTACCTAGGGACTAAAAAGGAATCATAATCTCTTGAAGATATATAAGTAACTTGTGCAACAAGTAAGGGTATTGGTAAAGCTTCAAGAGGTAAGCTCTATGTTTAAGGAGTCTTTTCCTGCTTGAGTGCTCCACCATGGTTAGTGAACTATGGTTGGACTGTATGACTGTGATTTAGATGCTTTGTATAGATGCATTCATATGGAGTTATTTGATAACATGATATGTTTTGCTCTGATATGACTTCTGTAATATGATTTCTGTAACAATCTCTGGCCATTGATTGTATAGTACCCGGACGTCCGCTTTGGGGTCCTCCCTCGGGTCTGATGGTGTACGCCTCTGATATGTCTGGTTCCGCTTTGGGGTCCTCCCTCGGGAACACGTGCGTTGATTTCCGCTTGGGGTCCTCCCTTGGGAATGACGGCGCACATCTCTGATATGATATGGATATATGCTCTGTTCTGTTATGATATCTGTTATATGTTGTATTGTATACTTTGTATCTGACTTTCATGCAGGAGTGAGTCAGGGGTATGGAGAATTCTCTATAAACCTGGAGCTTATTGAGATTTGTAATCTCACCCCTCTTTGGGGACACATTTTCAGGTGCCCAGATTCCCGGTGAGTCCTCACTAGGCAGGGACACGACACGTGGCTGAGGCAGTTGACAGATCGGATTTTGAGTGGTTGTAGGCTACTACCTTTTTGGAGTGTTTGATGTATTTTAGTATTTTCGCATTTGATGGATCATGATATTGATCCTTTATTTTGTATATGGCCTGTATATGTTTTGTACACGTCTGTCGCTTTGATGCATGTACATTTGGGTATTCAGGCACGTTATGTGATGAGGTAGTATTCAGATATGTTTACGTGTTGGATTGCATGCTGTTAGATATAGTGGCACTGAGCCAAGTTATGCATGCGCCCATGGATGGGCATTTGATTATATTTGTATAAACTGTTTATCATGAAATGCTTCTGTGTGGGATTGGAAAATCCCCAGTTGTCCGATTTATAGAGGAAACTCTGCCCGATTTATAGAGGAAACTCTGCCCGATTTTCGTTTACGACGAATGAGAATTTAAAAAGAAAAAGAAAAAGTTAGCTCGTATTTTCAGAAGTTAAGTCTTCCGCTGTTTTCTGTTTTATCATATGTATGTTAATTGAACCGGCTCGATACGGGGATGTTACAAAAACGATAAGGCCAAATTTCGATTTTCGTGTTCAAACAGCGCCTAGACTTCAAAAGTCGGGGAAAGTAGGGCATAGCTGAAGGTTCCAACATGACTAAGAACGTCAACTCGATCCAGCACCAGGAAAACAAAGCTCAGGTCAATGGTAGCCAAAAGTTCACAATAAGTTCAGGAAAATATCCGACATGATTACAACCGACTTCAAACGCAAACACCATGAAAGGTCAAGAGGCGTGGTGAACGTAATCTCGACAAAACAACTGAGTCAGAACGCTGGCGTCGAAAAACTCGAAAGTCCAAACCCGAGAACAATGAACGCGGACAAACTGAATCCGTGATAGCACAATGGCACCTCGACATCCCGGACACCGGAATACCGAGCTGCGGGGCAACTGTTATGGATATGAATATCATATCCCAACTACCTACTAGAATATCTGGTGAGATATGGAATCAGCAACATCTCAACAACTCCAAACAGCCAAGGGATATAAGATAAGGATCACATCCCAACAGAAGGAGGTTGAATCCTACTACGATTGGGGGATCTCAAGAGGCACAAGCACTAGGAAGGTAATCCTATAAATAAGAGCCTAAGGACCCCAGGTAAAAACTCAGAACACATTTACTACTTTCGCCCACGCTGTACACACACTCACGCCTTGGCTATAAGCCTATTGCTTGTGCGCAGTGATTGGGACCTCGGCTATAAGCCTAGTATACAGTTGATATACACTATCTCTGAGCGCATACCCTACGGTATAGCAATACGGTCTATCCAGGACTTAACATTTTTCAATTCACAACACGATTAAGGTAAACTAAGTGAAATAATTTATTGGATATTCATTAGTGCGAATTAAACTTCTAATTGCCAAAGAAAAAATTATAATACTTTAGTTTTCAAAAATAGACATTTTATTTGAGACAAATTTGTTCGAATAAAAACTCAAATACGTGCTATATGATTATATGACGTTTATAATTTCATGGATGAAAAAAATCATCTTGGTCCATCCACCTTATTACTGATTCTAAAACTATAATATGCAAGTTAATATACATAGTAGTACATTGCCTTCGAGAAGAATTCTTAATGCTAAATAAACAGATTAAAGTGGATCATGCAAATAGCAATCCAACTGTATCCTATGATGAATAGATCAAGAATATGGGAAACATCAATATTGTTATCGATTAAAAGCCATAACACATCTCATTAATGAAAAAATAATGCATTTGTTGTCTGTCATCGCATGAAAGGAACTAACCCCCTCATTTCTGTTCCATTTCCATTGGACAGGAAGTAAATTTTTTTCCAATTTTCTTCTGAGAATACTTCACGACGAATAAGCCTTTGCCTGTCAAAAATGAAAACACGACATACTCAGAATTTGAAACACTACTGTCAAGCTATGAAATTTGTTTGCATTCCAGTATCCACCAAGAAAAGGCACAAACAATATTCCCATAAAAATGCAAGGAAGATTATTGATCCAACAATAACCAATGGATGATAAATCCTGGTCGACATAATCAGAACTAGAAGGTCAATATACTAAAAAGAATTAGAAAGCACGTGTGATCAAGATTGACAATAATACTTCCACTTTATGACTAGAAAAAGATATAAATATATAAGTTCATTAATCCATTCATCACTTGCTGAAGAACCAGTTAAAATATCTAGAATGTATCTTTCTATTTTGACGAAATTATTGATGTGGACTGAATATGGGAAATGTCCAACAATGATAAATTTCAAATAGGAAAACAGAACAAAATTTAATGAGAAGAATTTAAAAATAGAAAAATTATGTTAGACTGATTACTTTATTAACAAATGATGGCCTTTCAATCTGTTATCTACTAGAAACTGTTACCATATGCCATAGGCAATGTTATCAACCTGACAAGCATAGAGACAGTGTAAGCATACCTTAAATAATAATGGCACACGGTGTCGGCTTCCTCTAAACTGTATCGAGGAAAAATTACACGGGCATCTACTGGAACATCTGGTAAGTCTTTTCGAAGCTTTCCTACCGCTGTTGAATGAGAAAAAGCCCCTACCATCATATCATCATGCATCATTGACCTAAAAGCCTTTACCTGCAACAGTAGGAAGACGAATATAAATGCCAGAATTAAAGCTCCATTTACCACCGCAGTATACAAGGGTGACAAACATTCCCAAAGAAGTAAATTTTACAGCAACAAGGTAAGAATGCATGAAACTGTAGCGTATTTCCAAAAGCAGAAATATAATCCATAAAGCAATGTATTGCTGACATTGTTCTAAAATAGAGAGAAGCAATGTACCAACCATTGTAATTTCTCTAGCATGTATTGGCCGACAAGAACGAATTGTGACTGGCTCCTCGTACTCACTGAATGTAAACCAGTTATTATACTGGAGACAGGCAACCACAGCAAATAAGTAAGACAATCAAAATATACCCAATTTTGAGAACAAATACTTTCAAAGAATATGTTTCTCACTTGATCAATTGCAATAAGAACAGGCATGTCTTTAACAAGTGATAACTCTTTCCTCAAACGAACTACCACTCCAACAGCTGCATGTGTTTGTTCAATTCCAGTCTTCACCAGCTCATATAAACTTGTACCTTCAGAAATCCCCAAGGAATCAGCATCTTTCAACCATCCAACACCAGCACCCTCACCTAATGGGATTGGATCAAATATTTGGCATGGCAGTTGTTTTAGGTAGGACTCGTTGTACTTCAAAAAATCCTGGAAACAAACAACCCATAACATTCATAATAACTCTGGGTTAATGAGTCCAGGAAGCCGACAACAAAATACAAAGTTTTAATTATACTCGCCATTAATATGCAGAATAGAAGTAGAAAACCAAAAATAACTTAAACAAGGGAACAACAACTTTTCCCTTTTTCCTTCTTCTATCTCAATTTCAATTTTAAATTTTTCTTTATTTACTCGCCATTAATATGCAGAATAGAAGTAGAAAACCAAAATTAACTTAAACGAGGTAACAACAACTTTTTCCTTTTTCCTTCTTCTATCTAAATTTCAATTTTAAATTTTTCTTTATTAAACATCTATCTCTCTAGCCATCTTATGCATGTGGGTTGAGAACTATAGTAAGAAAGTTCATAATAATTTAAAATTTACATGTACAGAGATCACATTGGTATAATCATGGGATAATGTGGATATTCACTCCTCTAACCTACATATTCATGGCTACAATATTATAGAAGGATATGTACAAAATCGGAGGACAGGTGAAAATAAATATTCTCTCAAAGCATTGAGAAAAATAAAGAGAGTGAGAGAGAAGTTGAGAAAGAAAGAGACGACAGAAAGGTGTGCTCATTCTTTCCTTGTTCACTAAAGATTACTAAATATGAATACATCTCAGAATTGACAACATATTTCTTATAGGTAAACTGCCAGGTCAATTAGGCAAACAGTTAGATAGGTGCCCCAATGAAACTGGAATAGCTAACCACTTGAAGCATAATAACATAGACAATTGACAAACATCCTAGGCAACTGTACAGGCATTTATAAATTGATTTATTGTTGCTAAAGTAGTCATCAAGAAATCACATTGTTTCATTCTTTTCTCTCTTTTATAACACTCTAAATACTGGACTGACCAGCGAAGAGTGTGTTTAGCATATTTTATAGTTTACACACACAAAGATACAACACAAGTAAAACTGAACAACAGTGAAATTCCCAGTCTTGCCTTGAGGACATTCTCAGCCTGGACAGGTGTGTCCCATAGACCAGTTAGTGGATGCTTATAGAAAAATCCTCCATGAGTCCATTCCCAGCCTTTAGGAACATAGAAAACCAGCCAACCTTCTTCTCGGGCCCACTGAACAAGCATTGCAAGCGCGATACTCTTCCCACAGCTAACAGGACCATCTAACACAACTTGCTTCCTAATTTTGAAGCCTAAAAAATAAAATAAAATAAAAACTCAAACACACATCAAAATTGAGCCTGTAACAAACACCAAAAATCATCCAAATCAAGGTCAACATAAAAAATAAATAAAATAAAAATCAAGTAATTCGAAATGATCAAGCATGTAGGAAGATAAAAAAACAACACAAAGACCACACCTTTAGCAGTAGAGGACCACATTGGGGGATCAACCACACGCCTGAAGTTATCACGAAGCTCCAAGAAGCTCTGCCGAACAAGCAAAGCGTCTCGCTTGGAGTCCTTGAACTCCTTCACCATACCCATTGGCAACCCCTCAGGTAAAACCGCGTTCAGGGCCTCCTTCCTGGAAAACCACAACGACCAGAAACGCAAAATCCAAAAAATGGGGAAAAAATCAAGGACGCGTACAAGGTGTTCGAAGAAATGCCACAATGGGAAACGTAGCAAAAATAGAGCTAGAATGTGTTACTTACGTGAGCTTGAAGTAGGTGCAGACATCGTTACGGGCGAGTTTGGAGAGGGAAGTAGCAGAAGAGAAGAGGGGGCGGTTGTTGGGGCCCACGTCCAGAGAAGGGTCCTTGTCGTCAGCGGCGAGGCGGCGGAGACGGTCCTGTTCGTCGAAGAGAGCATCGGCGGCGGCGGGGTTCTTGGGATCGGGTTTCGAAGTTGGAGCGGGTTTGAGGGGCTTAGAAGAGTAGCTGAAAGATGAGATTGTAGTTGGCTTGTGATGCCATTGATGATTAGTTGCTGTGGCTCTCACAAGGGACCGTAACATTTCCTTTGATTTTTCTTTTCTCTGAATGAAAAATCACAGTGATAATGAGAGAGAGAGAGAGAGAGAGAGAGAGAGAGAGAGAGGTTTTTGTTTAGGATTTTGGAAGAGGAGATTGTGAGTGAGGACTGGGAACTGAGCAGAGAAGGGATAGGGATGGGAAATTGGGAAATGATGTGGGGGTATTATGGTACTTCGGGATTTTCAAGTTTTGATTCTTGGGCGAGTAAATAGTGTTGTTAGATCACTTGGGCTTCAACCCATCTTTTTCATTGGGCTTCAGCCTAAACTGAAGGTAGCATCTTCAATCCATTAGATATGTACTATATAGCATAAGGCTTTATAATGTAAGAGATGTAATAGTGTAAGACTATGTAGCACCGATACGACACGTGACACGACACGATACGACATTCCGACACGTCAATCTTAAAAAATTATGGATTTCGACACGTTGGGACACGTTTAAATATTAAATAATATTTTTAATTTATATAGTGTATATTTCATTTAATATTTAATAATTTAACAAAAAAATGAAACTAAATTAATAATACCCATCAACACGTTATAAAGATGGAAGCTTTAATAAAAAAAATAAGAACTGGGATGAGAGAGATATAATATCAGATAGAGAAATCAAATCATATTAGAGAGAGATCAGAGAGAAGAAGATACAACAAGAGCATAATAGGAATTGACAACAATGATGCTGAGATGATCTCTTATCTACTTAAGGGGAAAAAAGATAAAAGATAAAATTGATATGATCAGGTGGAAGCTTTATTAATATATTTTAACTTTTAAAAAAAAAATTAAAAAAAATTAAAAAAAATTAAAAAAAATTAAAAAAAATTAAAAAAAAATTACGAAAATGTCATTTGACCGTGTCGGATACGGTCAAATTCGCGTGTCGGAATGGTCAACGTGTCGGAAAAAGTCAACCGCGTGTCCGACACCGTGTCGGAGCGTGTCGGACCCGACTCTTCCTGTTTTTACAAGTGTCCGTGCTTCCTTGGTGTAAGACTTAATTTGTGTAAGGCTTGATAAAATTATAATATTTTTCAGTATTTGATGTGATATTGTATAAAATATTATATTATATAAGATGATAGTGTTTTATATTGATTCATTATATAACACCAAATAAGATTAAAAAAATAATGCTTTTAACAAAATATATTTTATTTAAAAATGTATTATATTCATCAAAATATATAAAATTACTATAATATTTTGAAAAATTAAAGTTTAAAAAACACCTAAAAAACTCATGATTATTATGTATATTTAAGGGTTTGTTTTTTCTGTTGTTACTGCAGATAACTTATCTGCAGTAAGCCCAATACGACGTCATTTTGTGGCGAAAATTATAGTGTTCTTGTAATTTTAATTTATTTCAGAGTTATAATAGTCTTTATTTTATAATTTTTTAAGATTTCAATACCAAAACGATGTCGTTTTGAAAATAAATGCAGATAACTTATCTGCATTAATTGCAGAAATATTTTTCCCTATATTTAATAATATATATGTCAAATTTGCACACGTAAAGTAACAAGATTTAAATAATAATTTGGATAATAACAACATATTTAGAATAAGTTTTACTGGAATTTTAGATCTCACAGTGTTATGGACCTAAGTGAGGCCCATATCCTAAGAAGACCCGGACAACCTAAAGCCCAAAGGTAAGTCCTATAAATAGGAGCTAAAGACCACATGTATAACTGATCTCCTTTTAACCTATTTCATGCAATCACATAGCACACACACCACCACCACCCCTTTGACTAAGGTCATCCTATTGTGTGTCGTGATTTGTTACCCCCAGACACCTAATTCATAGGTATCTCGAGAGAGCATTAGATCCATCACTAATCAACTAACCCTCAGTTAGACATCTTTGCCACAGGCAGAACATTGGCGCTGTCTGTGGGAACCAGAAGGACAGCTAAAGTGGCGGATTATGGCTGTTGACTATTTTACAAAATGGATCGAAGCAGAACCAGTGGCCACAATTACTTCGGCTAGGATACAACGTTTCTTTGAAAGAAATCTGATTTGCAGGTTTGGCATCCCGGCTGAAGTAGTGACCGACAATGGAATACAATTCACAAGCAAATCCTTCAAAGAGCTGATGGCGAACCTTCATATCCGATATTGATTCGAATCAGTAGAGCATCCTCAGACAAATGGGCAAACGGAGGCAGCTAACCAGGTCATTATAGAAGGACTGAGAAAAAGGATAGAACAGTCGGCCAAAGGAAAATGGGTAGAAGAGTTGTACTATGTATTTTGGGGATACAAAACCACGATGCAGACGTCCACTAGAGAAAGCCCATTTAGGTTGACCTATGGATGCGAAGCTATGATTCCAGTGGAGTTAGGATAACCGTCCTGGAGGAGGGTTCAGGCATTAGCACAAACGGAAGAAGAAAACAATAAAAAGATGGCAGTGGAGCTAGACTTGATAGATGAGACCCGGGTTATGGCTCACTGTAAAAACTTTGCGGCTAAACAGCTTGTGGCAACCCGATTCAATAAAAAAGTAAAGCCTAGAACATTTGTGGTAGGAGATTTGGTTCTTCGAAGAGTAGACATCGGAGGGAGAAACACAGCTGAAGGAAAGCTAGCTCCAAAATGGGAAGGGCCATTCAAAGTAAAAGAAAAGTTGTCAAAGGGAGCTTACATGCTGGAGACTCCGCAAGGGAAGAATATTAAAAGAACGTGGAATGCAGACAAATTGAAGAAATATTTTAGCTGAAGAGTAGAAAGATGTTTGAATTTTACTTTGTAATTTCAAGTTCGATTATGAATAAAGTGAATAAAACGGATGTTCATTTCGTCAGAAAATTTGATAATTATTTTAAAGCCGAGGTAGTGGAACCCGTCTTGCCCAAGGGCAAGATCGTGAGTTCTAGCTAGGCACAAAAACTGAGGTAGTGGAACCCGTCTTGCCCAAGGGCGAGATCGTGAGTTCTAGCTGAGGTATTGAAAATCAAGGTAGTAGAACCCATCTTGCCCAAGGGAAAGATCGCGAGTTCTAGCCGAGGTATTGAAACCCGTTTGCTAAATTAGCAAGTGGGTTCTAACCCACATAAATAACTTGAGAAATAAGGGGACGCCCTTAAAATTTCAAGTCCTTGCGAATAAAACAAGGGTTTCGATTTTCTTATACGGTAGGAGAAAATTTTCTTATGTTGTAGACACATCTTATGTGGGGCCTATATCTATTAAAAAAACAAAAAAAATATTGCACGAAAATTGAATGGTCACTAGTAGGAGAAAACAACTCTCCTACGACATGAGAAAATATTTTCCCATAAAACAAATGTATTGCTTAAAGCAAACATACCGAAATAGCACTAAATAACCCTAATCAGGTTAGTAAGCTATTTAAAAATCCATCAATGACAAGTTAAAAGTGTATTCAAATGCATATGGCATGCAGCATTTACGGTGTTCATCACAAATCAAAAAAAAAAAGGAGTCATTACAAAACAAACCGGCATCCCGGCACTTCATTCAACCTATTGATCGTCACGCTGAAACATCTCCCACACTTCGACCTCAAACTCTTTCCCAGCGGTCTCAGCTTCCGGGTTGATGGTTACGTTCTCAGGTATATCCAGGCTTGGCTCAACTCGAGGAGGGACGTAAACCCCACCCCGGATGTAACCAAAGCAGTTCAGTTGATCGGTCTTCAGCGTTACTTCAGGATTGAAATACTTCATTTGTTTTATAGCGTTGTTGGTTTATAGCGTTGTTAAACGTAGAACTAACAGCTTTCTCCAACGCGGCTTGACTAAACTTATAATCAGACTGCAAATCCTGAAGGTTAGATTTCAGCTTATCATTCTCCAAAGCCAAAGCTTTCGTTCTTGATTCATTCTCGGCTAGCAAGGCTAGTTTCTCTTTGAAATAGTTAATGAGGGCCTCTTTGTCAGCATCAAGGCCAAAAGAATTTGACACAAGTTTCAAATTGTTCTAAAGACCACTTTAATTCAGCATCAACAACTGACAAACTTTCATTCTCCTGGACTGCCCTGTCGCGATCAACCCGGAGTGCATCCCTGTCAGCATAAATCTCTGAATGCTTCTCCAAAAGCAGAAAGTAAGGCTTCAATAGTGAGGCCACCTTGAAAGCATATAAATTGGCTTTCTGCAACTCCTCCATCTCGGCTCTCGAAATGACTCCAATCCCATAAAATGAGGGCGGGGGCGGGTAACACCACGGAGTTTGGTGGCAACCCCAGTTTCCCATAAGGCTCCTCTCCTAAGTCCAACGGGAAGAGCAGAAGGAGTTGGTGTACCTCGGTCAACAGATACCACGGCTCAAGTGGTACCTCTGGTGCCTTTAACAGGAGAAGCTTGATTACAACCTGAATCCAACCAATTATGAGCATCATTGGTAAGATCCAACACTGATATGTTGGGATTAACAGCCTGAATAGAAGAATTGGCACCTATAAAAGGACTAATAATCCTTTGCCTTTTAGCAGCATGAGGAGGCCGAGCTGCAGCCTTCCCTCAAAGAGATAGCACATAGTCAGGTACTTCTTCCGCGACAGAATCCATCTGACAATCTGCAAGTCAAACAGGCACAATCTGAACAGGGAAGAAAAACAAGTATTAAAAGACATGTTAAAAAATGAAAAAGGCATACTAGTTTGATCCATGTCGGCCTGGGATCTAGCAACCAAAGAAGTCGCACTCAAATGGCCTTGAAAGCCAACATGGGCTAGTAAGGTCTTAACGTTAGCCTTATCTTCCCCTGATAATCTCAACTTAAAATCAGCTGGCCTACGCAGGTGATGCTCTTGAGACCAATAAAGAGGAAACTTTCCCTCTCCATCCTCTCCAATAAACCATGGCTTTTCTCCGACTTCGGCAACCACTTTGAAATATGCACCTTTGAAATCTTTGAAAGAGTCACTATAAATGGAGAACAATTTTCTAGAGGGCTTGCTGGCACGACTGCGGATGCTAGTCCACCCTTTGAGTTGAGGAGGCTCAGAACCAGTGCAAGGAGTATATATGTTAAAAAAAAGGAACAGTGCAAGTCATAGACAAGGATGCACACAGTTGTTCAAAGGAAACAATATAGGCCCAATCGTTAGGGTGAATTTGAGTAGGAGCAAGAAGGAGATGGTTCAAAAGTTGTATTTTAAAAGGAGAAAGAGGAAACCGGATACCAATCTTGGTAATTAAATCGCGATAAAACAGAAAGAGTGTGGCTCCTCGGGATTCTGGCCAGAGCAAACGGGCTCGTCCTCTACTGGACAGAAAGTATTGAATCCAACCGGATTACCTATGGGAAGCCCAGATATCTCTTCAGTTCATAGCAGATCTGAAGCTTAGAACTTCCTCTATGACCCATCGAAATTTTTTGCGAAGATTACTACTGATAGGTGCGGAACCCTTCTCGGCCGGGTTCACCTCGGCTTCCTGTCCTTGGCTAGATGAGGTAACTTCCACGTTTAACTCTGCAGAAGGAGACTCTATAAATACATAGAACAAAAAAATGGAAGGATTAAAAACAGAAAAATACGTAGCAAGGAAAGTACATACCTGAACTAAACAAACTACTATGTGAAGAGCTTGAAGAGTCGCCTGAGGTAACCAAAGGGGCGGGGGTAGATGAGCTGAGATGATGAGAACAATTTCCTAATACTAGATCGGCCATGAAATCGTTTCCCTTTTCAACAAATTGGGCACTAAGGTAAGACAGTTAAAGCAGGGTTCTAGATTCTTACCACCCGGGTTAACTGGCATAGTTTGATGAGGGGTGCGAAGCGGAACAGGGTTATGAGTTGAAATCGGGATTGAGTGTAAAGGGATGGAGGTTTGACCTAGGTTGAGAGCAGCACATGTTGGCAAAACCCCTACATTACGACAGAGACCTCGACCGCATCCTCTGGTTGAGGGGCGAGATGAAGATGCTCATCTGATCCCACCACCTCGATAGCCTCCTAACAAGGCGGCCTGAGTTTCCTCTTCGGTCCGAGGTCTGCCAAACAACCAATATCTCGGACCAAGAGGTAGGTTCTGGATGAACCTTTCTTCTTCCTCGGCATACCTTTCTTCTCCCTCTGCGATAATCCCATCACTACGGCCAAAGACACGAGGACAGGTGGGTCTCCCTCAACCAATGGGATTCCTCTCACTCATACTAGGAGGAATTTTTGAAATAAGGAACAATGAAAATAACAGTAGTGACAAGTCTTAGGCAAATAATGTTGTACACGTAAATATGACAGTAGTGCGCAATCAGACAAGCAGAAACAATGCATGAAGGTTTAAAACACAAATGTGGTAATACCAGAGGAACTGCAAGTTCCTAACATATTTGCTGGTTTACACTTCATGGAAGAAGATGAACGAAGTAGTAATGGAAGCTAAAGATAAAACATACCTGAAACAAGGTTCTTGAAGAAATGTGGAAGTAGCGGATGAAAGGAAATCCAGAAGATGCTAAATCCAGAAGATGCAAGATCAGAAGAAAGGAGAAGCGAATAGAAGCCAAAGTATGAGAGTATGAAATGGGAAACGAAGTTGAATGGGTATAACCTGCGAAATGAAAGGGCAAGGATAAAAAGGTAAAATTATTTACAGACAGGACAGTTGAGGGACGTTCTGACTGTTACCAATTAATGAGATGCGAAGCGGAAGGAAGTAGTGGCACACGTTGTGTCTATTGAAAGAAGCCACGTGGAAAGTGGTTATCATTACGTAAGAAGGAAATCATTGCATGCGAAGGAAAGGGAAATCGACGTGGTATCTAGAGAGAGCATTAGATCCAACATCAATCAACTAACCCTCAGTTAGACATCTCTGCCACCAGGCAGAACACACAGTGGTCTAAACTTATATTTTTATGTGTGTAATAGTTTTTTTTTTAATTATGCACTAGGTTTTTTTTTGTGTGTGTAGGAGATTCAACTTTTTTATTTATTTTTTTGGTACACGGGAGATCCAACATTTAATTAACATTAACGTTACACTTTCAGACTTGCAAAGAGACAAGTTACTAACTCCTTGGTTGCTACTCTAATTTTTATCAACAAATATTTATTTAAAACAAGCAACCAAATAAATATTTTCAAAACTCTTTACAGAGGGCCCGATCATTGAAGCAGCCGAGGTATTGAGTCATTAGGCCAGTGGTTCAATAATGAGTTATTGGTTCAATTGCATGACCTGGTAAGTATATTCTTGGTAAGTATATTCAAATCTATAATTTACATTAAAAAATTATAAACATACTCAAATATCTGAAAATAATAATAATTTCATATTCAAATATTTTAATACAAAAAATAATAAATCACATATTATTATCCAACAAAGGATCATACACACTTATAATGCGTATGATACTGATGCTTCATGTTCAGTAGATGACATCTCTAGCTATAAATTAAATCAGAATTCTTTGCATAGTGCATAACCAAGATAATATTAATGTTGTAGCTACATAATCTATGTAAGCCAATAAGAAACAAATGTCTCAAATATTTCAAAAGAAAACAAACAATTTGTGAATTTTAAAAAAATGGATATCCTCTATGATTTTTTTTTCGAAATTTTTTTATGAACTAGGTCGGTCACCAATTGAACTGACTGGGTCACCGGTTTTCACCAAAACTGGTCGGGTTGCACCAGTTCCAATGTTTGGCCGATCAGATGCTTCACCCAAATCAATTATATGATCAGTTTATAATTTTCGGGTCGACCCATGTAACATCCCAATGGCTGGCAAGGGCACGGGTGATCGTCAATGCAAAAGAAACACGAACAATGAGTGGCTCATGCCAAATCTTGTAGCTGAAGGTACATGAATGGATCGAATCAACACCCGAAAGAGAGGAATTCCAGAGACTGTGCAGGTATGGGACGCTACAGTTGGGGATAACTTATAAAAATTAATTGGTACTACATATACCAACAACGTGCATCTACTTTTCAGTAGCCCGAAACGAAAGAATTTCATAGTTAAGTGTGCTTAAATTGGAGCAATTCTGGGATAAGTGATCTCCTAAGAGTGATCGCAAAATATGTTGAAAAGTCTTCGTGTTAATTTGTGGGGACAATCATTGATCTTGCAAGCGGCCGAGCGTTATAATTTCTTATACACACATAAAAGTGTGTAGGGCACTATATGAAGAGAAGAAAGAAAGAAATATAAGCCCCATACACTTTTAAATATATATATATATATATATATATATATATATAATAGTAGATAAAATTATCTCATATATAATATGAAAAATGTTAATCCTTTAAACGATGCCAAAAATGTTAATAGTAGATAAAATTACATGAAGAATGGAAGGCGTCGTGGGAGCTGACGGGTCTGGAGACGTCACAAGGAGTGACGGGTTTGCAGTGTTTTGCATCAAGGTGGTTGACGACACTGCCTGCATGTCACCCAGTCGCGCCATGCACACTAACGGGACCATTTGCATCATGTTGACCAACACGTTTGACTGCTCTACACCGAAAAAATATTTTAGAACAGCTTTCACTTGGAGAAACATTCCTCATTTTTTAGTAGTACATTTTGCCTATATATTATGCAAACAGCATGGGAAAACATATGCATGCAATATTACAAATGATGAAATGAATGAGTACATTTACAATTGTGACATGACATTCTTCTACGTTCTATTCATGCTATAAATATAAGGGGAAAATATGTCTTTTTAAGATAATTATTTTAATTAAAATTAGTATTTTTTATTTAATATGTAAATTAAAAAAAATTCTTACTTTCTTTTACTATAATTTTTGTTTATCTCACTGTAAAATACAGTAGTTTTGATTAAAATAATATAATTCTATTTCCCTTAAAATTACAAGCACTAAACCCTAAATATAATTAGTTATATTTCAACCTAAACTTTTGTTTTTTTAAAAAAAGTAAAAAAAAAAAGAAAGAAGAAAAACTAACAGGTGGTGAAAGTAACAAAGTATAATCCCTCGTGCGGGTTAATTGCCACAAAAATAGTGTCTCATACATACCAAAGACATTTGCTAACTGTTACCTCTTCACACTGCACTCAGTCTTCTCTTCTACCTCAACTCTTCCGAGTTCCATCATTCTCTGTTGTGTAAATCTGTGTCTCAAACCCCACACAGCAAGGTATGCTTATGTTGCTTTTATATAATTGGAAAATCATATAAAAGTTTGTACTTCTAAATTGGAAAATCATTTCAATGCATATGAAACTTGGAAAATAAAAATTTCAATATATTAATCAAAACCGAACAATTCCTATTGAAATTGTAAATTTCATTGGGGTCAATAGTTTTGCCAACCACTTTAGTTAAATGCATTATCTTTGCTTTTGTAGATTTATTTTTTCTTTGATAATGATTAATGTTGTATGAGGAGGCTGGTTTTGTTACTTGCTGATTAGTGTTGTAACTTCTTAGGTCATACAATGGCTGGAATAGCGTTGCTTTTAGATTTATGGAGGAAAAACCAAAGCTTTAACACAGAACGGACCTATCAATCTTCTTGGTTTTTTTCTGCATCTGCCACTGCTGCCACTTATGCTGCCGGCACCACTTTTGCCTCGAGGGATTTCTTTGGGTATGATCCTTCACCAGAATTTTATAAAAGTGTAAGATCAGAATTTTATAATAATCATTGATATGCTTTATGTGGATTTAATAAGAACTATTATGAACAAATGATGGTAGCTCAGTTGGCGCATGTGAGCTGAGTAGTAGATGGGGTGAGAGCATGTGTTTGATCATCCTCAATACCATCTTTGAACGGAGTTTAAAGTCTTAATCCTGGACCCATCCCGAATCAGAGTAGTCGCGAAACGATGAAATGATTGGAATATTTCAAAAAAAATAAGAACTATTGTGTTGAATTTAATCTGGATGGTAAAAATTAAATTTCTGATCCGTTCTCTGCACTTATCTATTTAGCTTTTTTGTTTTCTTAGTCATGCCTTAGCTAAACTTCTAGGTAAAGTGGTCAATATGGGGGAGGGTGGTGCAGTGTTCATCGATTTTATCGCATCATATGATTTTGCAGTCTAAATTTTGAGGATGCATGGCAGAGCATTATTTTGAAAATCCTACAAAATATGCATTGTTGAGTAAAATATAAGATTAGGAAAACGAATATTGACATCTTTCCTCATTTGAAATCATGCATTTTGCCTAATTTTTTGGGGGCATGTTTTACTTCTTTGGTTAACATTCAGTTTATATTGACATTCTAGCTACATAACTTCAGTTTCAGGGCACCAGTTGCTTATTGCGATGCTGGAGCAGCAATTTCTGAAGATTACATTTCTAGTACACGAAGTGTACCTCAGAAATATTTTTACCATGATACTCTAAAATATAGTACAAAGAACTACACCATTGAACTTAAACCACTGTTTTCTGCTTTTGAATTGAAGTCATTTGCAATGATTACATTGAGGTCATTCTTGATGTTCTATTTGCCTCTATTGGAGCCTCATGCAAAGATGGAACAAGATGATAATGACTTTGTACAAGACAATCAAGATGATCTTCGTGGCAATCTGACTGTTCCCTTAAAAAAATCAGTACTTCAAATCATCCGTGAGGTGAGCCTTATTTTATTTAGCCTATTATTGGTTTACAAATAGTCGTAACAAGCAATATTCACTATAATGTAGTATTAGAATAAATACCATAGTATTCACAAAAGTCTCAACATTGTTTTTCTTTCCATTTTCATCGGACAGTGTTTGAAAGTTAGCTGATAAGTTGATTTGTTTCGAATTCATCACAGGTTACTGTCGTGACAACTAGACGCATTTTAGAAAGGATCACTTTACATTATTTTTCAAGAAGATTGGCATGGAAACTGCTCAAAGGTGCATTTTTTTTTTCCAAATTGTTTTTAGATTCAAATTTAGAGGTTAAGCTTTGGAGCACCAGTGAGGTTGCTTCTTGTGACTAGAAAGTCATTGATTCGAGTCTAGAAAATATCCTCTTTTGCAATGCAAAGATAAGTCTGCGTACAATTGACGCTCACTCCTACCCTTACAAGTCGGGAAGCCTTATTCATTGGGTTTGGCCTTGTTTCTAGATTCAAATTTATATGAAAACAAATGTTTGGTACCATTTTTTCTTATAAATCTTATGTGCATTCCATTTATGTGATCTCCTGAACAGACGTTCCTCAATCAGCTGCTCGCAAAGCTGGAAGGAAAATGCCTACTTTAGTTTACTTATTCTCTGTGAGCAAAGCAACTTTCAGAGGTGAAAGCATTTAATCAATTGTATGTGTTTATTATAAGGTTGATTGAGCTATTGATCATTTCAACTATCTTGTGCAAATGTTTGTGTACAGGGCACATGCTTGGAGTTGCAGCATCATGGATTGTCCAAGTAGGAGTTAGATTAGTTCAATTCTTCACTACCAAGTCAAAGAATGAGGATGATAATATTGACAAAGCTGATAGAATCAGACTTCTTAAACAGAAGGTTTTCATTGCTACAGTTAGGTGTAATGCATCTCTAATTTTTGCCTCTCTTGGGGCAGGTATTGGGGCTACCCTTTTTCGTCCTTCAGTTGGCCAGTGGATTGGTAAGATTATCAACAATGCATGCAAACAATGTCATTACTTACTTGAATTGATCATGTTGAGTCATGCAAAGCTGATTCATTTTTATTTTTATTTTTTTAAATTGTCCCTTTTTCAGGTTGCATTGTTGGTGATTTGGCTGGTCCGGTTATTGTAGTACTTTGTGCTGACAAATTTTTTCACTTGAACCTTTAGTGCTGTTTATTTTTTCTTATAAAATCTTTTTCCCATTTCAAATAAGACTGATATGTATGAAGAAATTTTGTAGTATTTCCATGCCATTTCTGATTTAACCACTCCCAACAAGTCTCTAGACCTTGCTAATGCGTAAGGCCCTCTTGCAACTATGAATATGGTACCTTGTTATTGTTTCAACAGATTTCCAATTGTATTCCTTGAGTTGTTATTATACTACATTTTTATGAATTATTTTCAGTACATTTACCTTGAGTAACCCTCTCCCTCTGTATGCAACTATGAGCAGTAGATGGCATATTTTATGGTGTGAAAATTAGGAGATATAGTTTCTCATTTGCACGAGATAATTTGTCTCATGCAACACATTTATGTGTGGGTGGGATCCACTAAAAAAGAAAAAAAGAAAAAAGTGAATCACATCAATTTTTGTGATTCAGAGCCAACTCCGACCCAAGCCTACAAACTTGGTATCAGAGCATGGTTCATTCTAGGCACTAAAAAGTACTATAATAAAAGACATGGGAAACAATCTTAGGATGTGGAAAGGAGAGTACTGAGTAGGATAAAAGTCATTATAAAAATTTCAAATCAAATCAGTTTAGAATTTTTCTCGATCAAATTCAAAAATTTTATTATAAATCATTTCTACGGAAAAACACAACAAAAATCAGAGTGGGAATTAGAAACTTTCTTTTTACAAGATAACACTTTAGAAGATCCATTAAAATATAGATATTATAAATATTTGTGTTCTATAGTTGATTGCATAGATACTACTCATCCTAAAGATCATTTAATAAAGACTATTTTGAAAATGAATTTTAAAGAATTAGAATTTAACGAAGAAGAGTATTATTACTTTCAGAATATTTACGAAGAAGAAGGATTTGTATTGTTTGACGAACATAGTTTACCTTCTACAAGTTATTACGATTCAGATTATTATTATTCAGACTAAAATTTTATGCATATATTAGATATAGCCTTTGAAAGATTTAAAAAAGAATTAGTCTTTGTATTTAAATATTATACAGAAGGACAATATTACAAAGAATTGTGGACTTTTTTAGACAGTGATAATCATCATTATTTAAAATATAGTTATATTAAATTTCTAAAAACAGTAATAGATATTATAATAATTGATCATAATAAACAATCAGAACTGAGACAGATATTAAGACCATATTTGGAAGAAGTTGATTTAGCAGGATACGAATATTTTAATTTTGGAGATTGGTTTGAAGAAGAAAATAATTTTAGGTCTGAATACACGTTGTTATTTGAAAGTGAATCAGAATCAGAATAGATAAATTATTAAAAGAAATAAATAATAATTTAGATTATATTAAAACTACAGAAGAAATAATACTCAGAAGAATAAATAAGATAGATATAGAAAGTTTACCAACAAAGACAGATATTCAACAATTAATATTAAGTTTAGAACAAAGAAAACCAAAACCAATAGAAAAAGATATATATCAGTTTATAGAAAAAATAAATAATAAAGAAAATATTTTAGAAGAAAAAATTATAAAAATAGAACAGTTAATACAAGAATTATTAGTTTATGTCAAAAAACTTTAATTTTGGAGAGGAATTAGAAAAAATAAAAGCATATACAGAGGAAGATTATAATAAAGGTTTCTTTAAAACTTTAGATATAACATCTAAAGGAGATAAAACCATAATAGCACAAAATAATTTAATTATACAACTATTAGTTACATTACACCAAAGAATAACAAATTTAGAAGGTCATTTATTGAAAAGACAAGAAATAGATATAGATAATCTTGTAGAAGAATTTGATAAAAAATTAAAACCTATACAGCCAAGACCTAAGAAACAAAAACAATCTTGCAGTTTTTTAGTTTATAAAAATGAATAATACATCTTTTCCTGGAACTAGCAGAACAATTATAGACCAGCCTAGAAAAAGTACTAGTTTTAGATCACCTCTTGAGATATTCAATATTAAAAATAAAGATAAAATAAAATTAGAAGAAGAAATAGATATTGATAAAAATATAGAACAATTTAGAGAATCTGCTCTAAAAATATTAGAACCCAAAAGATTATATGAAGTAGGAAGATTCACTATGAACACAGGACTATTTAGAAATTATTCAGAAGAACAAGTGTCATGTGTAGTAGACCAAGTAGTAGTTTTAGACTGTATGAGTAAAAAAGCCAAAGAACAATTAAAGAAATCTCATAAAAATTATATACATACAGGATTATTTATTATAGGAGTAAAAGGATTAGTAAGAGGCTTTTTGACCCTTTTGCCCCTAATTAAATAATTAATAACCAATTTGCCCCTCCCCCAGAACTATCCACCATCCTGCCCCCATTTAGTCGATTAAGTTGCACTTTTAATCGACTAAATGGGCTAAACTCAGAAATTATGAAACGCGAATTTTAGTCGACTAAAAACTCACCTTAATCGACTAAATTGTTTGCACTTTTAGTCGACTAAGAACATTATTTAGTCGACTAGTATCCTGAACTAGTATCAGCGTCAAAATTCCCCTCTACGTCCGTATCTGAGGTGTCACCCAGCGGAATAACACTCTCGGGTTCACCATCGTCTTCACTGTCCATATCCTCGTCATGCTCATCCTCATATATTTCCCTCAGTGGTATCTGACTTAAGACAGGTGCAGGTGCAGATAAACCGACCACTCTGTCTTCTTGACTTTGACTTCTTCCATGCACAGGTGCATATGAAGATTGACCACAGTCTATTTCAACATATATCTCAATAAAGTTTTGAAATTTTCGGTCCACAATTGCATCTATGACACAGTCCACATCTTCATCGTCACATATATCATTACCAATGTAGAATATAGCATCCTTACCAACTGTAGACTCTACCCTGGCGATCATCCGTTGAACGCCATGGCTGCCGTGTAGCCCCAATTTTTGGTTAATCATCCCCTTCAGCTCATTGTACGTAGTGCCCCGTTTGATTTTCAACATTTTCGTTTTTCCTTCAAATTGAACACCGTTGGGGCCTTCATAATGCTTTCCATCATAGTAAATCATGGTAACATACATGTTTGGACTTGAGCTCATCTTTCACAGGAATTTTGGGGGTAAGAATCAGATTTTAGGGGTTAGGGTTCAGATTTGGGGGAAACAATTGAGAAATAAAGGAAAATGACAATGATTTCACAATTACTATGCCTTAGAGGTGGTGGGATGAAACGGAAGGGTGATTGGAAGGTTCACAGCTGACAAACAAGAGAAAGAGACCAAGAGAGGAGTTTTGATTTCGAATATAATGAAAATGAGGCCAAGAGAGGTCTGGATATAGGGTTTTTCGCGATCTTTAGTCGACTAAATAATGTTCTTAGTCGACTAAAAGTGCAAACAATTTAGTCGATTAAGGTGAGTTTTTAGTCGACTAAAATTCGTGTTTCATAATTTCTGAGTTTAGCCCATTTAGTCGATTAAAAGTGCAACTTAATCGACTAAATGGGGGCAAGATGGTGGATAGTTCTGGGGGAGGGGCAAATTGGTTATTAATTATTTAATTAGGGGCAAAAGGGTCAAAAAGCCATTAGTAAGAAGTAGAACTGGATGTAAAGTGCTAGTAACTCTTTTTGATAAAAGATGGGGTAAAGATGTACAAAGATCATTAATATCCTTAACTGAAGTAGATTTAAATAGTGATGTAGGGCTTTTTTATTGCACTCCTAATATGACATTACCTATAGAAGATTTTTGTAAAAGTATTAAAATAGGAATACAAACTAAAGGATTTGAAGAATTTATAAGTGGCAGTAATTTAGTAATTACGATAGGATTTATAGGAAAAACTATGCAAAATATAAGTATTAATTATAAGATCAAAATAAATGATGTAATTGAATATATATCAAGTAAAAATATTAAAATGATAAAACCTAAAGAAATATCTTCCCAAGAATTAGCAGGATTAGAATGGAACACTAGTAAATTCTTTGAAGATAAAGAAAATAATGATATACTAATTCCAGAAAATGGAGTATTTTATAATGATGGAAGAGGAGAGACCTATGTAAGATTCTTAGATTATAGACAAGGGGTTGACAAAGAAGAAGATACAGAAACAGAAATTAGTAATGAATTAATGTATAGGATGGAAAATTCATATGAATATTATACAAATAAATATAAACACAAAATTGAAGAACAAAAACAAAAAATATTATTACAAAAAGATAGAATGTTAGAAAAACAAATGAAAGATGAACAAATAATAGAAGATAAGATAATAATTCCAAGATATGATAAATTAACAGAAGAAAAATTAAAAGAATTAGAAGAACAATTAGTAAGAGAAAGAAAAATTGAAGTAGAACAAGTAATTTATCAAGATAATAATAATAATATTAGAGTAAGAGATATAACAGAAGAAGAATATGAAAAAGAATATATGATATCCATAGATGATAATATAGAAATAACCAATAATTTCGTTGGACAAGAAAAATATGAAGAAGAATCTGAACAAGAATTTGAAGAAAGTGAAGGAGAAATAGATTTTAAAATATTAGATTTAAATTTTATGGAAGGACAAGATAGTAATATACCAGGTACATCAGGAACAAATTATACAGAACCTAGAGTTTATAGATCAGGAAATTTGCCAAGACAACCTTATAGAAGTCATGATGAAACCAGAGAAAATAAATTTAAACCCAGAGGAAAAAGATATCCAGTAGAAAAACCTATACAATTACAACCAATAGAGTCAGGAAAAATTTTAAATTTAACAGCACATAGTCCTCAAATATGGGATAAAGTAATAGATATTTGGAAAAATATTGTAGTAAATGATTAATAGGAAAAGATTTTGATCATAATTCAGAAGAAATGTTAAGATATTTAGAAACATTTTTAGGAGAATCTGTAAAAGCTATATGGGAAAGATTTAAAGAAGAATATCCACAAGAGATAAATACTATTTTATCATTAGGAACAAATCCATTCAATTTTGTTAATAAAATACATATGTTATGCACTGGACAAGATCCTAATCCAGGACAAATTAAGACACAGTATGAAGCAGTAAAAGCATTAGAACAAATGACTATTAAAAATTGGCAATATATAGAACAATTCTTAGAAGATTTTACTTATAATGCTTCTATTTCGGGAAATATATTTAATAGAGAAATAGGAGAAAAATTATTTAGGAAATTACCAGGCCCATTAGGAGAAGAAATTTATAAAAAATGGCAACAAAAACTACAAGAAAACATTATGTATCAAAATTTACCATATTTTGATAATGTAACCATTAGATGTAGCTTTATAATGTCCTGTCTAAAAGAAAAATGTTCAGAAATACAAATAGCAAAACAATTAAAAGGAGATTATAGTTTTTGTAATAAAATATTTGTCCCACAAAGATATGGAGAACAGAAATCCAAAAGAAGAATACCCAATCAGAATTACAGAAAAAACAAAGGAAAGGTAAGAAAAAATTATTATTTAAGAAAAACAGAAGCAAAAAAGCCATACTTAAATAAACAAAGACATGTCAGAAAATATCATCCAGAAAGAAGTTATAAAAATAAACTAAAATGTTTTACATGTGGAAATGAAGGGCATTTCTCCATAAAATGTCCTTATAGAAAAAATATGGAAAGCAGGGAAGCTTATTTAGTAGAAAAAACAAATCTAAACCTAATTAATATAGATGAACACATTAGTGATACAGAAAGTATATATAGTGTATGTTCTGAAATTATAGCAGTAAATAATGAATCCTCAGATAATGATGAATTCATAGAAAGAATATCAAGCTATATGAATGTATTTCCAGAATGTAAAGAACATAATTGGGAATATAGAAAAGGAAGTCTATACAAGAGTTGCACAGTATGTAAATTATATCCTAGTATAGAAAATAGGTATCAATGTAGTAATTGTTTTGAAGAACGATGTAATAGATGTGTAACTCTTGTATAGACTTCCTTGTATAGAAAAGGAACTCTTGTAACTCTTGTAGAAAAGGAAGTATATAATTTACACATATATTGTGCAACTCTTGTGTAGACTTCTAGAAAGCAGGGAGTTACACATATACTGTGCAACTCTATAATTTACACATATACATGTAGAAAAGGAAGTCTATACAAGAGTTACACATCTATTACATCGTTCTTCAAAACAATTACTACATTGATACCTATTTTCCATACTAGGATATAATTTACATACTGTGCAACTCTTGTATAGACTTCCTTTTCTATATTCCCAATTATGTTCTTTACATTCTGGAAATACATTCATATAGCTTGATATTCTTTCTATGAATTCATCATTATCTGAGGCTTCATTATTTACTGCTATAATTTCAGAACATACACTATATATACTTTCTGTATCACTAATGTGTTCATCTATATTAATTAGGTTTAGATTTGTTTTTTCTACTAAATAAGCTTCCTTGCTTTCCATATTTTTTCTATAAGGACATTTTATGGAGAAATGCCCTTCATTTCCACATGTAAAACATTTTAGTTTATTTTTATAACTTCTTTCTGGATGATATTTTCTAACATGTCTTTGTTTATTTAAGTATGACTTTTTTGCTTCTGTTTTTCTTAAATAATAATTTTTTCTTACCTTTCCTTTGTTTTTTTTGTAATTCTGATTGGGTATTCTTCTTTTGGATTTCTGTTCTCCATATCTTTGTGGGACAAATATTTTATTACAAAAACTATAATCTCCTTTTAATTGTTTTGCTATTTGTATTTCTGAACATTTTTCGTTTAGACAGGACATTATAAAACTACATCTAATGGTTACATTATCAAAATGTGGTAAATTTTGATACATAATGTTTTCTTGTAGTTTTTGTTGCCATTTTTTATAAATTTCTTCTCCTAATGGGCCTGGTAATTTCCTAAATAATTTTTCTCCTATTTCTCTATTAAATATATTTCCCGAAATAGAAGCATTATAAGTAAAATCTTCTAAGAATTGTTCTATATATTGCCAATTTTTAATAGTCATTTGTTCTAATGCTTTTACTGCTTCATACTGTGTCTTAATTTGTCCTGGATTAGGATCTTGTCCAGTGCATAACATATGTATTTTATTAACAAAATTGAATGGATTTGTTCCTAATGATAAAATAGTATTTATCTCTTGTGGATATTCTTCTTTAAATCTTTCCCATATAGCTTTTACAGATTCTCCTAAAAATGTTTCTAAATATCTTAACATTTCTTCTGAATTATGATCAAAATCTTTTCCTATTAATCATTTACTACAATATTTTTCCAAATATCTATTACTTTATCCCATATTTGAGGACTATGTGCTGTTAAATTTAAAATTTTTCCTGACTCTATTGGTTGTAATTGTATAGGTTTTTCTACTGGATATCTTTTTCCTCTGGGTTTAAATTTATTTTCTCTGGTTTCATCATGACTTCTATAAGGTTGTCTTGGCAAATTTCCTGATCTATAAACTCTAGGTTCTGTATAATTTGTTCCTGATGTACCTGGTATATTACTATCTTGTCCTTCCATAAAATTTAAATCTAATATTTTAAAATCTATTTCTCCTTCACTTTCTTCAAATTCTTGTTCAGATTCTTCTTCATATTTTTCTTGTCCAACGAAATTATTGGTTATTTCTATATTATCATCTATGGATATCATATATTCTTTTTCATATTCTTCTTCTGTTATATCTCTTACTCTAATATTATTATTATTATCTTGATAAATTACTTGTTCTACTTCAATTTTTCTTTCTCTTACTAATTGTTCTTCTAATTCTTTTAATTTTTCTTCTGTTAATTTATCATATCTTGGAATTATTATCTTATCTTCTATTATTTGTTCATCTTTCATTTGTTTTTCTAACATTCTATCTTTTTGTAATAATATTTTTTGTTTTTGTTCTTCAATTTTGTGTTTATATTTATTTGTATAATATTCATATGAATTTTCCATCCTATACATTAATTCATTACTAATTTCTGTTTCTGTATCTTCTTCTTTTGTCAACCCCTTGTCTATAATCTAAGAATCTTACATAGGTCTCTCCTCTTCCATCATTATATTTTGCATAGTTTTTCCTATAAATCCTATCGTAATTACTAAATTACTGCCACTTATAAATTCTTCAAATCCTTTAGTTTGTATTCCTATTTTAATA
>NW_026897353.1:0-31555 GCF_033153095.1 Gastrolobium bilobum
GAACAGTGGTAGTTCATTCAATTATTAAAGGGGAAAGTACTTCTTATGTGACTGTAGAAGGGAAAAATTGCAGCAACACAGGATACGCGTCCGAATCCTGGTTTTTTTTTTGTTTTTTTGTTTTTGATAGAATCCGCACGTGTATCCTAGGATCCGCACGTGTATCCTAGTGTTAAAAATTTGCTGCAACTTTTCTCATCAGCAGTCACATGAGAAGCGACGGACCCATTATTAAATGATTAATCTTAATGGTGATTGTTTGATTATTTCATAAACCACTTATTTTAGTAGTTTGAAATACGATAATTTAGTTGCTTACAATTTGGTTAAAATGATTAATTATATTGATGCTTCCAATTTGTTATAGTACACAGATTGAAAACATAGTGACACAACATACACAAGGATAGGGATGTTACTTATTGCAGCCTGAAAAATTAGCATAGTGATCGCAAGTTCCTTTCCATGATCTTGTTGTGTGTAGCTTATGGCACTAATTTGGAAAAACCGGAAGTACCTCATCCATGGCAACATATACAACAAAGGTAATAATGACTGTAAGTACATAATGCTTAAAAAAAAGTATGAAGGAAATAGAGAATAACAAGAACATGCCAGATAACTTCTTGGCTTCATCCTTGTAACACCCCGTTCTAGAACCGGTTTGTTAACATCGCATTATGATATTAAGCGCAGTTACAATCACATTGGCTTAATTAAAAATCCGGATAATTTTTTCTTTTTAAAACGACGCCGAATTTAAAATATCCAATTGCGTGATAATAACCATATTACTTTGCGGAATAAGATAAATCAAGCTTAACATCATGTTCTTATTCCATTTTTAAACCATTAATTTACTTCTTATTTATTTCACAACTTATACTATATTGTAGATCTCTTCGTTAGCTACGCGTGGTTTCAAACCGCACCTCATTTGGAGCACTGTAGCCCAAGTTGTGACAATTGGAAGCAACACAAGAGGGTGTTGATCACAGGCCCCGAGCGCTTCAGCGCGCTCAAGCGCGCGTTATCGGGCGCTAAAGCCTCCATCTGGGCGCTTAATCACACGGAGGCAGAAAGCATAAGGTCTTTCAGTATAAATGGGCGTTTAAGCGCGCACCAGGGCACTCAAGCGCGCTATCCTGGGAGCTTAAGCCCCCAGTTGGGACGTTTTAGCGCGCAGAGGCAGAAGCATCTCCTCCTTCAGCGGCTAAGGGCGCTCAAGCGTGAACCAGGGCGCTCAAGCGCGCAACCCTGAGCGCTTAAGCCCCTACTTTGGGCGCTCCAGCGCGAGGAGGCAGAAAGCATTGGCTCTCATAGGGGCAGCAGGGCGCTAAAGCGCGGCCAGGGAATTCCATTACCCTCATTTTTCAAGTCCAAGTATAGGGGAAGATGCATCCCCATTCCAAACCCCAATGGTTCATGCCTCAAAACTTAATCCTAGCACTTATCCAACCTCTCCTAATGAGATTAAGCTAGAATTTGGGCAGCATAACCTGAGATGACCAAAGGCATGAGCATAGGCTAAGTCCATTCCAATATACCAATCATATATCTATCATTGCCTATAATTACAATTCTATACATGTGAGCTACAAAACAACATGTATAATCTCAAAAAATGCAACACTTCATGCATATGCTAATCCAGATATGGCCACTTGCCACCAGAGGCTCATGCAGCATCCTTACCTGTAAGGGGGTCCCCACAATACGGGGTGAGATATACGAATATATCCAGTAAACCAGGGGTCCTTGGAGCATCTCTCCACCCCACAGTTCCATATCAGTGTAATAGCAATAACAATAATAATGCAGTAAATACATATCTATTGCAAGTGCAATAACATCTCCAGGAGAAATTATAATGACCCTAACTGGTAAATCTTAGTTAGAGATTTAATTTAAGGATTTAAATGCCATAATTAGATTCAGTGAGCGATTTCGAGTATTTTGACTGTAATCATGACTATGTTATGAACAGTGCGTTCTGCCGGAGAATTTACAGTTTTGTGAATTAACCGGTAGAGCTTAAAATGAGCAAAATAATTTTAGGAACATAATTTGAAAATTCTGATGACAAATATGAGTTCAGAACGAAAAATTGTATAGTCTGGCACTTTCCGTGAAAATCTCGTGAATAGTGTTTCTACCGGGTATTTTGTACTGCTGTTTAAGCAACCGGTAGAGTCCAGAAATAAATAATTGATGAAATAAGAATAAGAAAGTCCAATATATGCCAAGCGAGTCAATATAGGCCCAAGAAAATGATAAGTTTATAAGTGTTAAGTTTCAGAATTAAATAAAGTACAGTTAGTGGTTCACAGTGCATTTCGTTAAAAACGGTGCAAAAACCATACTGTGAATTATGAATATTGTTCCTTAGGAAATAAAAATTAATTTAAATAACTTTAGAAAAATAAAAATATATCCGTAGCTTTAAGTTAAGTTTCCGGTAAATTTAAGTGAAATACGCGATAGAAAAACATCCGACAAAAGGGCCACATGTGCCTAAATAGCTTGGCCACTTAAATGAATCACTATTCATTGCAAAAATTTCTTCTTCTCTCTCTTGAAGGGCCGAGCTTCAGCCATGGAAAAGGGGGGGGTTAGGGTTTTGCTTGTTTTGTTGATTTCTTCTTGAATTCTCAACCAAATCTTATGACCCACCACTTGAAATTGATTAGGAACCACTCAAGGAATCCATTGCACCTATCCATTTGAGCTATAGTTGAGTGTGTGAAGAGTTATTCCTCCTCTTATTTTCGGATTACTATTCATAGGAGGAGAAAAAGTGGGTTTTTGATGGAGCTTTGCTTGGAGGTTATTCTCTAGGCTTTGTACAAGTGATTAGAGGTAAGAAACCTTTATTTCTATGGTATTATTTTGTGATCTATGTTTTGAAAATTTGGAGCATGTTTTGAGTGGGAAATATTTGATGTTAGAAGGTGAAAATTATGATGGATTGTTGTTGTATAGGAATGATAGTGTTTAGTAAGCATTAATTTGTGATAAAAAAATTGAAAAGCCCTAGTGCACTCTTCCCCTAGGTTTCGGCCTTCATGGCTTATATAGGGTTTATCATGCAAATTTTTATTGTATGTTTGAAAAGGTAAAATATGTTGGAATGTAGTGTAAATGGATTAATTGGTGGAAATGCCAAAGTTAGAAAAAAATCCTACAAATACTTGCTCTATGTTGCGAACTATAGGATGTTTAGGGGTATATATATATATTGGTTACATTTTATTCTAATAAAATGGGTTGCATTTTAATATACCAATGGATGAGCTAAGAAGTGAAATGCTTTGACAAATGGTTGAAAAATACCTTGAGTCCCTAAGGGTACGCCCGCGACTTTTAAAGAAAAATAACATGATTTATGTGAAAGATTCTTAAGTAAATGCTTGATTAAATTAAAGAACGCCAACGGGTGTATAGAGGTCTAGACTTGTGTATTGGCATAGAATTGGCAAAAATATAAAGAAAGGAAAATAAGCGATAAAATGTATGCTTATGAAATAATCATGGTATTGCATCATTTTATTGATGCATTGTAAATTATTCTCTAGGTGTGCCTAGGGATTGAGAAGGATCGGAAATCTCTTGAAGCGATAAAAGTAACTTGTTCCACAAGTAAGCGTATTGGTAAAGCTTCAAGAGGTAAGCTCTATGTTTAAGGAGTCTTTTCCTACTTGAGTGCTCCACCATGGTTAGTGAACTATGGTTGGACTGTATGACTGTGATTTAGATGCTTTGTATAGATGCATTCATATAGAGTTATTTGATAACATGATATGTTTTGCTCTGATATGACTTCTGTAATATGATTTCTGTAACAATCTCTGGCCATTGATTGTATAGTACCCGGACGTCCGCTTTGGGGTCCTCCCTCGGGACTGATGGTGTACTCCTCTGATATGTCTGGTTCCGCTTTGGGGTCCTCCCTCGGGAACACGTGCGTTGATTTCCGCTTGGGGTCCTCCCTTGGGAATGACGGCGCACATCTCTGATATGATATGGATATATGCTCTGTTCTGTTATGATATCTGTTATATGTTGTATTTGTATACTCTGTATCTGAATTTCATGCAGGAGTGAGCCAGGGGTATGGAGAATTCTCTATAAACCTGGAGCTTATTGAGATTTGTAATCTCACCCCTCTTTGGGGACACATTTTCAGGGGCCCAGATTTCCGGTGAGTCCTCACTAGGCAGGGACACGACACGTGGCTGAGGCAGTTGACAGACCGGATTTTGAGTGGCTGTAGGCTACTACCTTTTTGGAGTGTTTGATGTATTTTAGTATTTTCGCATTTGATGGATCATGATATTGATCCTTTATTTTGTATATGGCCTGTATATGTTTTGTACATGTCTATCAGTTTGATGCATGTACATTTGAGTATTCAGGAACGTTATATGATGATGTAGTATTCAGATAGGTTTATGTTTTGATGGCATGCTGTTAGATTTAGTGGCACGGAGCCATGTTATGCATGCGCCCATGTATGGGTATTTGATTATATTTGGATATCTGGCATTTCTGAATTGATATGTTGTATAAACTGTTTATCAGGAAATGCTTCTGAGTGGGATTGGAAAATCCCCAGTTGTCCGATTTATAGAGGAAACTCTGCCCGATTTTCGTTTACGCCGAGTAAGAATTAAGTTAGAAAAAGAAAAAGTTAGCTCATATTTTTGTAAGTTAAGTCTTCCGCTGTTTCTGTTTGTATCATATGTATGTTAATTGAACCGGCTCGAGACGGGGATGTTACAGAAATCCCTCGAGCTCTCAAGCTGTCCTAAGGAAACTCAGATGCAAATAGTCCTACTGGCCAGCTAACTACCAAGTATGATTTACGCATCGTCATGCAACATACCAACATAGGGAAACACCATCCTATGCCACACCAAATGCATACACATACGTATAATAAAGCATTACACTATTTCATTGCATTTATATACACTATCAACAACCACTAACCTTTCAGGGCTTGGTGGAACAATCAAGGGAATTACACCGAAGGTCCGAAGGCTTACCTCAAGCTTCAATTCGACCTTTGTTCACCACCCACGGATTCTACAGCCCGTTAATTACAATACTCCACTTCTCAAACAAAACCTACACAAGGTTTAATGCAATTAACACATATTGCATCTAATAACATCTCATAGCTATCAACCAAGCTATACAATTCATACCACACATAAGCATGAACTTACCTATCCAATGGAGCTAATCAAGCTCCATAGCTTGCTCCAATGGTTGGTCTCTCAAGGTTGGTCCAATTGCCTCAATCCTAGACAACACCAAGGCATAATCAACAACCAACCAAACCAAACCATTTACTAACAATGCAAGAAATCCAATATCTAAGTGTCATATTTTTGAGTTATGAGTTATGGAATATATATATATATATATATATATATATATATATATATATATATATATATATATATGAGGAATGGTCCTCTCTCCCCTTCTACCCTAATGTCATTCTCTCCATTAGAATACATATAAATATAAAGAAGGCTTAGAGAGAGAAACAATCCTAACACAATTGCTCACAAGATGATGACTGCTGTTAATCCTTCATCATTGTTTCCGGGTATGTCTTTATCTCTTATCTGTATGTGAAAATCATGTATTCCCAAGATCCTTTATCATGTTCTTATTTTATGATTTATGAACATGATATATTATGCAAACAAACATGTGGTATTAGAGCAAGGTTTAAGAATTCATGTTTTTCCATGTATGATTATGAATGAATTCTTGATTTTTGAAAAATTAGGGTTTCTAAATTTTAATTTCCCCATAATGATTTCAATATAATTCCATGAATTTATGTTTCTGATTTAATGCAGTATTTGCCGATTTTTTTTAAATAAAAAAAAATAATCATTGTATTTCATCGGTTTGGCTGCGATCATTACATATATGATTTTTATTTCCAATGATCGAATCGATGAACCTTTATATATACTTGAAAACTATTCACCTACTAAACCTGTACAAATCGTTTTCAGAATCAATTATAAAAGGCTTACGCATTATTGTCTTTTATATATATATATTCGAACTCTTGCTGCTATGAGGTTTTATATATAAACCTAATGCAATTTTTGGGAATGATTATGAGGACTGAAATAATTGAAGTTGACGTGAAAATTTAATCAAATAATTGTTTAGAAAAATATATGATATGAAATTGATTTGATTTGATATATTTATTTAATATATATTACAAATTGATTTGATATTTAAATTGATTAAAGAATCAACTTATCATTTTCGGGCCCTGATTTCATGGATTTGAAACATTGTCTGAATTTATAATTATATATGATGGGATATTAATTCCATAATAGATTATGATTGCGTATGTGAGTATGTTGATAAGTTTATGAAAAATGTGCATTATTTATGTTATGAATAATGCGGTATGTATTTATGGGCATGATTTCCGTTGCTGCTGAATGAATTATTTATTTATTTATATTATTATATATATATATACACAGTAATGAATTTGAAATGTGTTAGTGATTGGATTAAAATTGAATGTTAAATTTTAATCCTATAATTGTTAAAATAAATAAATAAATGCATTGTTTATGTTATGAATAATGCGGTATGTATTTATGGGCAATATTTCCGCTGCTGCTGAATGATTTATTTATTTATTTATTTATATATTATTATATATATACAGTAATGAATTTGAAATGTGTTACTGATTGGATTAAAATTGAATGTTGAATTTTAATCCAATAATTGTTAAAACAAATAAATAAATAAATGCATTGATTATGTTATGAATAATGTGGTATGTATAATGGCATGATTTTTCGCTGCTGCTGCTGAATGAATTTATTTTTTATTTTTTTATATGGGCATTAGTATGAAGATTTGCATCATTTATGTTTATAAAAAAAAATTACAATATGTATATTTGAAGTATGGAAAGGTCTTATATATACTTATTGTTAATTTTTATCGATGCAACATATTGTGATTATGAAATGAAATTGATCTGTTAGTTATTTTCACACATTATGTTATAGTTTGTTAGTCACCAAAGTGGCCAAACTAATAGTGTGTAGATAACATAAAAGTTATTTATTTGTGTGCATTATGGTTATAGTTTGTTAGTCACCAAAGTGGCCAAACTAGAATGTTATCGCATGCATAAAATTATCATTTATCCATATTTATTTGTGTGCATTATGGTTATAGTTTCTTAGTCACCAAAGTGGCCAAACTAGAATGTTATCACATGCATAAAATTTTCATTTATCCATGTACTTATGAAGTACCAATTACTGATATAAATTGGATAAATTGACGTTGCTGATTATTATAAATGAGGAATTTACCCAAAGGTGAATCATATTATATAAAGTCCAAAACAAACATATAATACATGTATAACCCTAAAAAGTATTAGGACTAGGAGATAGAAAATCCAACTAAAAAATGCTTGTGCAGGAGGAGATAATACTTTCCTCCTTCCTATAAATATGGAACGTAGTAGGTCACAAACCAAAAAAGTTCACGTAACTTGATGTGCCTCTGGCAAGTGTGGTTTTTCCATATTAAAATTGATAAGAATTGAGTCATTAAAGAGCAATTTCAATACATATTTGCTATTTATATTGATTCTTTCTATGTCAATAATATTTACCTATTAATTGTCTTTTTGCAGGAAAAAGAATTGAAAATTATAAAAAGCCTGTTGATGCAATTCCACACAGAGGAAAGTGCCAAGTTGCGCCTTGCTGCACAGGCCAAATACCAGAGAATTGGCACTAGTTGGCGCCAGAGTGGCGCAAACTAGCGCCACACACATTCATGACCAGGATTTGGCGCTGATCGTGCGGGTGCCATGAATGCAGTCCTTGATTTGTGGAGTCACGGATTTGGCGCTGATCGTGTTGGCGTCATGAATGCAATCCTTGAATTGTGGAATTTGATGAAAATGGAAATTTAATCAAATTAATGAGAGGATTATGACCCGATTGATTGGTTGAATTATGAGAAAAATGGAAATTTAATCAGAATTAATTAGAGGATCATGACCTGATTGATTGGTGGAATTATAAGGAAAATGGAAATTTAATCAGAATTAATGCAAGGATTATGACCTGATTGAGTAGTTGGCTATATAAAGGAAGCAGAAACTCTAAAAGAAAATCATCTTTTGGCAAGGAGAAATTGGAGAGGAAGCTCTCGATGACTGAAGATTCAAAGACTTCTTCTTCTTCCGGTTTGACATTTTCATGAACTCTTTCTCATTATTTAAATTGTCAGACATGAATATGTCTGGCTAATTTCTTTTATTGTAGTTAGGGTCACAAACCCTATGTGAACCCTTGTTATGACGGATTGATTTAAATTATTTTAGTCGTTTATATAAATTTCTTTATCTTACCTTGTGCGTATTTGATATTTTCTTTATTAAACCTGATCAATTTGATAGTTGAAAATAGTTTGAGGGTTAGAACCTTAAATAGGGATATTGGGGTTTCTGATCTTGAAAGGAGATAAGATAACTATTGTTATGCATACTAGGGATATATGTATATTTAATTGCAGATGTTGGAATTATTGTGTTCATTGCTTAATTCTCATGAGGGGTTACTAAGGGATTAGGATTCTAAGTGAGGTTAAAGGGTTAAGTTACCAAGGGATTGGGATTTAATTATTAATATATTGAGATCATAATTATCTGAGAAATTATATAAATAAGTATTTTGTATCAATCCAAAGTAATAAGTGGGGATCATAGGGAGAGTGTTCCCTAACTGCAATTCTTTCTCATATTTTCAAAACCAACTCCATTATTATTCTTCTTTTCATTCTTGAAAATACAAAAACTCAAAAATAAGTCTTTACTTTTATGGTTACTAAGATTCAATTTAATTTTCCCAACAAGAGATCAAGTTTTTCAACTTAAAGTGACTGATTATTTTAGTACTTGGTTTTCAATCCCTGAGGAGACGATCTTTCTTACTACTTTACTACTTATGCGAAACGGTATACTTGCCGGATAGCATCATAACTCTTTCAGAGTCTTCAAAGTAAACTAAATTAGGATAAAGAAAGTAAGAATGTCTCAACTTGCTCAGCAAGAGAATAATGCAAACGCAGCGATGACACGGTGGACTAGGGAAGATGACATTGCCTTTGAAGACGCCCTCGCTATCATCCCAACGGGCATGCCTGAGCCAGAATATTGGGAGAAAGTAGCCGCTCTTGTTCCTGGAAAATCACCGACGGAGGTCCGAAATTATTATTGGGTATTGGTCCATGGCTTGTTCGAGATTGAGTCTGGTCGAGTGCCGTTACCGCACTTGTTGCTGGTGCCGATGGAGGCCAACGGAGGTAACTATGAAAAGAAGAGGTTGCCATGGACCGAAGAGGAACACAAGTATGTTTACGTAAAATACTCATTTATTTTTAATTATTATTTATCTTGTTACTTAGAATTAGAGGTGTCAAAATGGGTTGACATAACATGAATTTGACACGACAAGAATTTTTTCTAGGTTGACATAGCACTACATGAATAACAAGCAAACTAGGAATTAAAATGGTAATTGACAAAATAAAATAAAATAAAATAAAAGAGTAAATACTCTTTTGGCTCTTCAACAAAAAATACAGAACCCATTTTAATTTCTTAGAAAAAAATATATATCAATCATTTTTTAGGAACTAATGTGAGTTTTTTTTCGAATTTTTAAGGAATTATAATTTCAAAGAATTTGAATTTTAAAATGACCATAAATTGACTTTTTTTAAGAGATTAAAATGAATTCCGAGTTTTTTTTGTAGAGAACCCAAAAGAGTATTTATTCAAAATAAAAAATGGATTGAAATAAAAAAAATAATTAAAAATATTTTAGTACTATAATAGTACTAAAAGATAATCTAATGTAAAAGACTTATTTATTTTTAATTATTATTAATTTTGTAACTCAAAATCTTGGGTTCGAATCTCAAAACAATTTCTTAAAGAAGTAGAAGGATAATTCATCTCTATCTTCATTAGTTGGAGTATAAAGAGGAAAGATTTTTCTAGAATGGTCGATTTACCATATTCCTCCTAATAAACAGATCATAGAAAAAGCCAAACATTAGAGGGAAAATATGTTTCTTATCAAGAGTCATTTCAATTTGTTTTTAATTAAACTTATGATGGATTTTTCGTATATATATGTATTCTTGGAATTTTATGATATCTCTATATTTGTTTTTTTGTGATAGGTTATTTCTCGCTGGGCTGCAGATAATTGGCAAGGGAGATTGGAAAAATATTGCTAGATATTTTGTTAAGACAAAAAATGCAGCACAAATTGCTAGTCATGCCCAAAAATACTTCCTTCATCTCGCTCAAGGTGCCCAAAAGAAGGAAAGGAAAAGAACAAGCATCCATGACATAACCTTAAATGCTGAAATCGACATTGTGATTCCTGCTGATGATGTTCAAATGCTTCAACACTTACCAAAATTGCAACAGGCACATGAATAGAGGGACACACAAGAACATAATTGTAGATATGTTATTTAAACTGTTGTTGCATTTTGGTATGGATTTAGTTATTTTCATTTACATCTTTTAATGTTTTAGATGGTGGAAGAAAGGGTGCAGCATCGGCGTACCCTTTTAAAATTGAAGGAAAATAAATGCTTTATAATTTTTAAAGCGAAGAGTTACATGATTTTAGATTTGGAGGTGGTAGTTCTTATTTAAAATGCTTTATATGGATAATATATAGTCTACTATACTATGTTTGAAAAGGATTATTTCAGCACAAAGTTGAAAAAAATTCTGGTGATGTTACATCTAATCAGTTGCTTTTATTATTCTTTTGTTTTTAATTATAATAATTTTTTTTTTTTTGGATATTAAGGAAAAACAAACAAACAAAAGCAACTACTTAAGGATCAATGAGAATATTATCAATTCCCATCAGATCCTTCTCAACAAATCTAAAACAACCTGTAGGGATATTAGGTAAAATAACTAATTCCCAAGAATTATGATCCACTTTGGAAGCCAAGAAATTTGCCACTTCATTCCCCTTCCTATTTGTATGAGACAACATTACATTCCACTGCTTGTCAATTAGCTCCTTGATCCTATGTATCAGCTGGCAGAAAGGATGATCCGAAGGACACTCTCCTTGAACCAATTGAATAGCCTCAGAGGAGTCACCTTCCAGATGGACTTTCCTGAAACCATGATCCCAAGCCACTTGAAGACCTAACAGAAAACCCCATAATTCAGCCTTCAAAGCATTTCCTTGTCCAATCTTCTTCATATAACCCATCATCCATCTACCATCACTATCTCGCAAGACTCCTCCACATCCAGATTTATATCCATCCAACGAACAGGCACCATCCGAATTGATCTTGATCCAACCCTTTTGGGGAGGCCTCCACAGCATTATACTCTCCTCCTTAATATCCAAACTAACAACTGCAACATCCAGAACAGAATCAGCATTAACCACATTTTGCACGAAAATTTTTACCTTATGACAGAGACCTTCAGGAGAGCAGATATCTTTTCTAAACACAAGTTATTCCTAGCTTGCCATAGCATCCAGCAAGTAACTCCAAAAGTAAGCCTCCAAATCTGGTCATGGTTATCATTCTTCCCTCTACCCAAGTTAAACTGAAACCATTCCAGGAAATCACCATAGAAGAAAGAATTATAATTCCTATTATCAATTAATAAAGTCCAAACCGGTTTAGCCCAATAGCATTCCCTCATCACATGACAACAATCCTCACAAGGAAACATGCATCTAGGGCAGTTTGCTTCATCCCCCATATGTCTCCTTATTCTTTGCTCATTTGTTAACAGATTATTCCCAATCAACAGCCATAAGAAATGTTTCACCCTCTCTGTTCCCTTCCACTTCCAAGCAAGGTCCCAATAGCTATCCTGATGCTGCATAGCAGGAGCATCCTTCGTGATGAACTGGTAGGCAGATTTGACAGTAAATAAACCATTGCTGGAAGGCTTCCAGAAAATCCTATCCTCCTCATCTCCCTCCTTAGGACTCTCAATCTTGGCTATGGCTTCACAAACCTCCTCAGGGAGGTATATATTGAATTTACCCCAATCCCATTCACCATCTTGGTTAACACAGCAAGCAACCTTCCAACACTTAGCATCTTCAGGAATAGTGATAATGGCTTTATCAATTAGCTTACCAAACTCAGGCAACCACCAATCCAGCCAGAATCTAGTTTGCTTACCATTACCCAACATAATTCTAGTTCCTGCCAGGATATGATTCCAAGATGAACTTATGCCCCTCCACAAATTACTAGCATTAACACTCCTAGGAAGATTAGGCAGGAGGCAATCCTCCAGCTTGTACTTGTTTCTCAGCATTCTAGCTCCCAGAGAATCCTTTTTGGCCAGAATCCCAAAACCAACCTTCATAATAAAGGCTTGGTTAAAGGTTCTCAGACTGTCTATCAGAACACATTCTCTCCCACTTCACCAGGTGAGTACCTCTTTTTTCTTTTGATGATCCCCATATAAATCCATGGGTGTGCTTCTCTATCTCATCACAAACCGATTTGGGAAGCCAGGCTGTTTGCAAAGCATAGGTAGGCATAGCATACAACACTGATTTAGCCAAAGTAAGTCTCCCAGCTAGAGATAAGGATTTGACATTCCAAGCATTCATCCTCTGTTTGACCCTATCCAGTATATGCCCAAAGGAATTTTTACTGACTCTGGAATGGTTCAGAAAAACTCCCAAGTACTTTCCCAGGTTAGGTGTGCTGCTTATCCCTAAACAATCACTAACCTCCTTAGCTCTACCAAACTTGACATTCTTTGAAAAGAATACTCGAGTCTTCTCCAGATTAATTTTCTGCCCAGAACTCAAACCAAATAGTCTAAGAACTTGATTAATTATATGAGCCTGATCCATTGAAGCTTTAGCACAAAGAATGATATCATCGATAAAGAACAAGTGAGATACAGGAGGACCTCCTTTCCTAAGGATGGTTGGTTTCCAGGCCTTAACATCAGCAGCTACTTGAATAAGGTGAGCAAGCCTTTCTACACAAAAGACAAATAAGTATGGGGATAGGGGATCCCCTTGTCTTATTCCACGGGATGGTTTGAAATATTTAGTGGTTTGACCATTCCATAGCATGTTCAGCTCACTGGTCCGAACACAGTTGTCAATGAGGGAAATCAGATTACCAGGAAAACCCAACTCTATCAGGGTATCATGTATAAAGGACCAACTCAGCCTGTCATAGGCTTTCTCAAGGTCAAATTTAATCATCATCCATCCTTGCTCACCTTTCTTCTTCTTCATTGAATGGATGATCTCTGGAACCGGTTTAGTTCTTCTCTTAGCAGAATGGTTTCAAATTCCTTCCATAGATCTCTTTGCAGCCTTTAAAGCTCTCTGTCAAATCCAGCTTCCAACTTTAAGTCCAGTCCCTGAATTCTGGCATAAATCCTGTGCTTCTGTTTCATCTCCTCATTAAAGACCTCTTGATGCCACTTTGATGCTACAACTTCAAAGTCACTCCTTGCCTCTGTCCAGTCAGTAATCTTTTCCCAACATTGTTTGACAATATTACCAACATCAGCATTAGTGAGCCAGGCAATTAGAAATTTAAATTGTTTAGCCCCCTTAACCTCCTGATTAGACTGGAAATTGCTAATAAGGATGGGCCTGTGATCATAACTAAAGAAAGGCAAGTGAGCTATAACTCTGTTAGGCCAAGCCACATTCCATGCTTCATTGGCACAAGCTCTATCAATCCTCTCTTGTAATTTACCCCTCCTCCAAGTGAAGCTAGGCCCCTTGAACCCAATATCAGAAACTCTACACTTCTCAAGACATTTCTGCATATCCTGGATGCTCCTCCAACACACATCAAGCCCCCCAACCTTCTCATACTGTCTTAGGACAGAATTAAAGTCCCCAATCACGACCCAAGGGCCCACCACAGATTCAGCAATTACCATCAATTCCTCCCAAAGCTTTATTCTTTCTATCCTCCTCGGGCTCCCATACACAAAGGTAGCTAATTCCATCCTTTTATCTTCAATATAATGAATCCTAGTATGAACATATTGATGATGGGCTTTAATTACCTCCACCTCAACATCCCTATCATCTCATAAGATCCAAACTCCACCAGAAAAGCCCACAGCCTCCTGTTTAAAGAATTTTGAAAAACCAAGTTTCCTGACAATAGTATCTCCTCTAGCACCCTGAATCTTAGTTCCAGTAAAGCTAGAACCTTTATTTTAAACCTATATTTAATATCTCTAATCAGGGCAGGGAATTCTTTTTTCCCTACTCCTCTATAATTCCACGAACAAAGATTCATAAACATAAATGAAAATAAAGTACCCAGTACCTCAACAACCAATGATTGAATCATCAAGATATAGCCAGATTTCTTGCCCCTCCTAGGCCTGTACTTCCCTGATCAACTTCTATCCCATTCAGGTTGCATCCTCAAGTCTTCAACATATTTGTAATCTCATCCCCTTTGACCTTCCCATTGGCTAAATTATTCAGATCCTGAGTAGGTT
This sequence comes from Gastrolobium bilobum, assembly GCF_033153095.1. NCBI lineage: Eukaryota > Viridiplantae > Streptophyta > Magnoliopsida > Fabales > Fabaceae > Gastrolobium > Gastrolobium bilobum. The sequence continues at coordinate 14,615 of NW_026897353.1, forward strand.
GCAGCACCCCCTTCTGATCCCTTACTCCTAGTAGGCAATTTTTGCACTCCCACAATCGAAGAACTGGGAGGTTGGTTCTCAGAGGACTGGTTCCTAATTACAGAACCTTTAGGAGTGGATTTATTTCTTTGTAATCCATTAGATCCCATAGAACCTCCCTTAGAGAATCCAGACTTCATTACATTTTTCTTATGTTTTTCAACTCCTGATGATAAGATATTAAGATGTGATCCTTTGGCTCTCCTCTCAATACCCCCTCCTGCTTCAACTTTACTAGGACTCACATCCTTTTTGTCACCTGTTTGTAGAACTACCTCAGGAATTATTTCCTCAATAGGGCTATCTGTAAGCATCACATCCCCAGCAATTCCACCATCCCCAATAGTAACATTCTGTGTTTCCAGTTTCTGGTTGTCTTCTCTAATGGTTGATGGATTAACCGGAGAGGCTATCATCTTTCTCCCTCTCCCAGGCTTCTGAACTACCATCCAAGTACCAAAAGCCTCCTCTTCCTTCTGGTTTTCTACAGCTTTTTCCTTCACCTCCATATCCTGACTCTTAGTACTAGTACCACCAGTTTCAGGACTAGTTTTATGTCCACCAAAACTAGGACACAAGTCCTTTCTATGCCCATATATGCCACAACCAAAGCATATTATATGCAAACCTTCATATCCCACATGCATAACTCGTTCTCCAATCTTAAACTTTGATAAGAAAATTTTTCGAAGATCAACTTCTACACAGATTCTAGCAAATCTGCCTCTTTCAGTTATATCTCCATCACCAATCTCATTCCTTCTTAAAGAGTTCTTATCAATCTTAAGCGTTCTCCCAAACATACTGCCAATTATCCAGAGATACTGAGTGGTATAGAACTCCAGTGGTAGACCTGGGATTCTGATCCAAACCGCCAGCCTCTTCAACTAATCATCATACACATCAAAGAAAGGTCTCCATCGCTGAACAGTTAGGTAGTGGTCAGCAATGATCCAAGGTCCTTCATAGAGCACATGATTATAGTTACCATCCTCCTGGAATCTGATCACCAAGTATCCATTATCCATATCAATCACCTCATATGTACCCACCAGGTTCCACATTCTTACCAATCAAGTCATTAGAAACCTAGTCCCCATATGTTTCCCCAACAGCTTAATAATTAGTGCTTTTCTCCATTGTTTGCAGGCTTCTTTGTGCTGACTCCTCGAGAACTTTAAGGAAGGGCATAGTGGATCATCCTTCCCATCTCCAACTCCTTCCTCCAGCATGTCCTCATCATCTTCCTCCCTTCGTTGCCTAGCCATCCAGTCTTCTTCACTGTCCGACATATCTTCAGCACCATTGAGTCTCAGCAGCTTATCTCTATATGAGACAACTCTACACCCCTGTCCACTAGATCTCCCTGAGGATCCACCAGACTGTGGTCCAATTTCATCCTTGAGAACTTTTTCAGGGGAATGAGGTTTTCCTGCCAGATCTTCTTTTCCCCTAGCATGCATCTCCGGATCACCTAGATCTCCTCCCTGCATCTGCTCATCCATCAGATCATCTTGGATCGCTAATCCTTTGGGTTTCTTTATACTCCGATTCATGTTATCTTCTTCCTCCGTCGATGCCGAACGTGTTTCTCCCATAGCAAATGGAAATTTTCAGAGAAAAAAGTTGAGCGCGTAAGATTCACTCCCTAACTTAAATGTTCAAAGAAGCAAACAAAAAACAAGAATAATTAATTATAATAATTAAACTGCTTGAATTAAAGTATCAAGTGATTCATTTAGATTATAAACTTACTCTGTATGCTAACACCTAGCATGACATAGAAACTATTTATGTTAGTGTCGACAAAAATGTGGATGGGACAATAGGTCTATTCATGTGTCATTATATATTAAAACAGTACAAATATCTTTCTCTAAACTCTGCCAAATTATATCACTGACCATAGAAGTTGTTTCCAATTTTACTTATAGTATTCTTTTATCCTCTTTTCAATACCTTTATAAATTTTTTTTATCAATTAGAGAATTAAAGTATTCTATGAGACAGCTATAACAATATTCATGTGAGCCAAAGATGCAACTTTTTATATTTAATTCCATTAGTAAGCGTAAAAATTGAATCTAACCTTACCTCAACCAACTTGTGCCTTGCCAAGAAAGGATCGGCTAATTAAGTGAAATTTTATAGGGATCTTTTAGTTTTATCAAGGCATTAGTGTTTTTCATATTATAAGAGATAATTTTATCTCCTACACTCATAAAAATGTGTGGAACTCATGTTTTATTTTTCTCTCTTTTTACATGACTCCACACATTTTTATATGTGTGTAGGAGATAAAATTATCTATATAACTCCTTTTATCAATTGTTCTACTTCACTAGGATATTAGAGAAATGATCTTTGGTTGTTCTGCAAAGTTTAATCATCCACCCCAAGTAGCTGCCCAACATTCTTGTTCTTTGGGAGATTTATAAGTGGGTTGGTAGTTAATAGAAGTTTTGGTTTTTAGCTCTTACAACTTCTGATTAGCACGCTCACATGTTGCTGTTTATTATGATTACAAATGTTATAGTTTTCTACATAGGTTTTATTAATCTCATATTAAAGGAGATAAGTTATCTCATGTCATAGAGATAAACTTGTGGACTCCACCACCTAAAAAATAAAAATAAAAGAAAAGAAAAGAAAAAGGTGGCACAGCAGTTATCAAAAGATGCGTAGGAGAGAAATTTATGTCATATAGCATAAGAGTAATTTTTCCCTTCTATATAAGGGAACTAGTACGTGTCAGCCAAGAAAGAACCGAAGCCATTGTTTCGGGACCACCAATTAAGTGCTGCATATGCCATGTACTTACGAATATTATGCACTCATTGATTGAAAATTTTTAAGTAGTCCTCTTTAAGTAGGAGATTTCTCTTGCATTGCATTATTAAATATGAATTACCTTATTAAAATGCAGTTACATATTGGATTCCCCACATAGTTAAAATGGTAAATATTCATTAACATAAAATGTGCTCCAAGACCAATAATACTAAATAATCTCTCTGGCAGCGCGAAAAACGTAATTGAGTGACAGGACAGAGCCTTTGCCAATGAATGTGGTCTGTGAATATTTAACTTTGCAACATATTCTTTTCTAATTTATTTAGTAGGAAAGGACACATTAACTAGAAAGAATTTATAAAGTGAGTTGAACTGTAGCGAGTTTTCAGGACAAATAATTTTCAAAACAAAAGAACAAGATTTTAAAAGAGATCCACAATAATAAGAAATTCAATATTTGAAATTATCCGTAGAGGCATTATAGAATATCACACAAATCATTGCTTTGTTCACCAAAAATAAAAATCATTGCTTTAGGCATCCGGAAGAGACATCCCAATTGTTCTTTTCCACAATTTTTTAAGGACAATAATTGGAAATTAAAAGCCATAAAAGATCCTTTTTAACATATTTATAGGAGACAATAATGTCAGCTAGTAATAACACCAGAAGAAAGAGAACAGTGGAATTGGAATTTTTCATTCATGATATACTTCTTGTTACAATCTTGTCCTGCCTCCTGCATAATATCACATGCATCAACTGGGCATTTGGTGTAAAAAAGGGACCAGTTGATGGGGTAAACTGGACATTTCTCATAGCACCTTGGGCTCTTCCAACCATTTCCAGACAGTTAGCAAACCAGTCTCATCTCCAGTGAACAAAAGCCCAACCCTATCAGTAGCTATCTGTAATGACCGAACATCTTTTTGCAAAAATAGCCTACCCCTTTCTGAAAATCTGTACATGTAGACATGGTCAGGGGCTGTACAACATTTACCCAACACAGAAATATAACAACCAAAGTTACAGAAGGAAAATGGATGCAAGTTTAAGTTCACTTACGATGGCAAGTCATTTATGTAAACTGAAATGTCTCTGTACGAGCAATGCAGTAAATGCTTGGCTTCTGCATCAGTCACCCCACAAAGTGCAAGAACACCCTATAACAAAAACAAAAATGATTTATTGTGTGAATCAACCAACTCCATGACCATTATAAAAAATATCAGCTTGATTTCTAAAAATGAAATCACTACTAAAATATACTTGATATAAAATAAAAAAAATTACTTATGCAAACATCTGGTTACACAACTTACATTTTCTTCTGTGTGCGTCTATGTTACTTCCAAAGTTCCCTCCCCAGACCTTAATAGTGCAATCAGATGAACTTGATAACAAATACTGATCACAAAAATAAGGGATCAACCAAGTGTTGGCTGGAGTGTTTATTTTTTTTATTATTCTCCAAGTTACCTCAGAATGCTAGGAATTCTGTGGCTTCCTTTTATGTTAATATTTTTGGACAAGTTGTCACTGGAATAGCTCTTCCAGTTGGATCAGACAAACTTTATTCTGGCAGCACTGATGGGACAGTTTGGATGTGGGACTGCCATTCTGGTCGATGTGCTAGCGTGATAAATCTTGGTGCCAAAGTTACCTCTTTGACACTGAGGGTCCATGGGTTTTTGTTGGTGTCCAGAATTCTATTAAGGTAAGCTCTTTAGTTTTCAGGTTGTTTCATTTTGCAGTCATGTCTTTTATATATAAGCATTACATGTTTGCTGATTATGTAATCATGGTTATTGTGAAGGCCTGAAATATCTAGTCTGCTTTAGAGTTTACTCTTGATGGACCTAACGGGCAAGTCATTGCTATGACTGTTGGAAACTTCTCTTAGTGATGCAATCAGTTCAAAGGGGGTCTCATACTTTCAGAGCTGCCTCTCCATGCAGAGATTACACCACCCTGCAATTTAAATAATCACATGATAGATAAATTGATATATGACATAAAAGATCTGTTAAAGAGTATGATAGAAGCCTTATCAAAGAGAAAATCTATCTAGTTACTAATTACAGAAAGAAGAAAAAAGTGAGAATATTATTAAATAACAAAAATAAACCACTGAATGAGAAGTTACCTATGCTCCAGCAAAAAGTGTATAATTGACAACAGTCAAAGCAAGGACTTTCCCATTAGGTCCATCAAGATTAAACTCTGAAGCAGTCTGGATTTTCCAAGCTTTCACAATAGCCATGATCACATAATCAGCTAACATGTAATGGTTATATAAAAAAGACATGATTGCAAAATGAAACAACTTGAAAACAGAAGAGCTTACCTTAATAGAATTCCGAACACCAACAAAAACCCATGGACCCTCAGTAATCAAAGAGGTAACTTCCGCACCGAGATTTATCACGCTAGCACATCGACCAGAATGGCAGTCCCTCACCCCAACTGTCCCATCAGTGCTTCCAGAATAAAGTTTGTCTAATCCAACCAGAAGAGCAATTCCAATGACAACCTGATGTCAAAAGTTTTAGTTTAAGTACTTAAAAAATATTAACATAAAAGGAAGCCACATAATTACTAGCATTCCGAGGAAACTTGAAGAATAAATTAAAAAAAAAATTCCAGCCAACATTTGGTTGATTATAATGCTGTTGGTAGTTCCTAAATTAAACACCATATAGTAAAATTAAAGACTGCATTCTAATTAGCAATTATTAAAATATCAGTCAAAAATTAATTCAGCTACATGTCAAGTTCAATCCAATTAATTCAGATATCATCGAAATACATAAAGCAAGGTCAATAAATAATAAGACTTTTACAAAAACACATAATTGATATGCATGCACATGTTTGTTGTATTCAATACTAAAAAATGGTATTAGAAGAAAGTACCTTCTTGTGTTCTTGAAGCTTTGCTATTGCAGAAATCTCATCACCATAAAACCATGAATTTAAATTACAGCACTAGTCACCGTGTATACAATTTCCATACATCCAGTATCTACATACACTTCATGACAGCTTCTGAGAAGCCTCGAGGACATTGGTCCCATCTCCATCTTCACTCTTTCTAATCAACACTGCCTTTGAATCATAGTAAGGGGTCTTCTCATGTGGTTTTGGAGAAGCCTCAGTCACACTCGTCCCATCTACATTTTTTGTAATCAACACTGCCTTTGTGTTATGCATAGAGGCCTTCTCAGGTGGCTTCTGAGAAGCCTTAGCCGCACTTGTCCCATCTCCACTCTTCCTAGTCAATGCTGCCTTTGAGTTGTACTTAGGGGTCTTCTCAGGTGGCATCTTAGAAGCCTCAGCGAAACTTGTGTCTTCTCGAAAGAGGAATGGGGCTTCCTTGGATAAGGATCGACAATATTGCCATGATAACAGACAATAGATGGAAATGGGGTTTCACTGTGCAAAAACCTGCATGGATTTCTGTTGCATCTAGCCAATACACAATGTTGTACCACTGATTCGTTCAGTCTTCCTCGCCACTTTTATAGCCATAATACTCTAAAAAACAAACATTCAAATGGCACCCCAAATCAGACACTGAATCCCATCGATAAAATCCTCAATAGCTCATGCTTTCTTCTATTAACTCATCGATAAACAATAAGCCACAGAATAATTTACCCATAAAAAACCGAAAACCTTCTGCATCCCAAATTTTCATAACCACACATAACTATAAACAAACGATGAACACGAAAATGAAAACAAGGGTAGAACAACACGATCGCAGAACGTCCAGTCTGGCAACCTCAAAACCCATACCAGAGTTGGGCGAAAGACCAATAATTTAACCTTGCTCAGCGACGCTAATCGCGACCACCCTAAACCCCCAAATTACCGTATCGCGAATCCTTCAAAAAACCCTAATAAATAAATTGAAAGAAACCCTAAAATTGAAACCCCTAATTCGCAATAGGGAATCACATGAAACTTCACCAAGATCAATATAATCACACAAAACATAGACTCTCGCAGATCATCCACCATAGTATAGGGGGAATACCAAAAGGAGTATTCTACGATTTTGGGGAGCAAAGAAGAAGCAAACCTGAGCTGGTGAAACGCAGAGAAATCCTTCAGAAATCGAATTCGTTATTAATCGGAACGAACATAGAATAGCAAAAAGTAAAAGAAAAGAATCGAAAGCAAAGAAAAATGTTAGGATTTTTAGAAAAGTGAGGGTTAAGTTCTCTTCTACAGGGAATTATGGATTTATTGGGAACAGTAACTCATTTGTCACCTCTTATAAAAAAAAAAACAAAAGTTATCCAAAAGTTAAAAGTAAAATGATAAATATTACTGTAAAAATATTATAAATTAAGGTGTTAAGTTAGAAAAAGTTAAGTAAGCGGATTAGATAAGTTTATACCCACTTAGTTAGTTGAGCTCACATAAAGTACCAAAAGAACTCTATTTCCCTCGTACTCTCCACTCTTCCCATCGGACTGCTCTCTCCAAGCAAAGGAGAGCTTTCCCTCTTCCTCATCCTTGTGATTCACTTTGATCCTCTAGAAACAAGAGATAGCAAAATTAGCTTCAAATCTTTTCTGGCCAAACAGTTGAGTGGGGATATAAAGATTGCAATAAAAAATTAAAGAGATCATTAATATTACTTGTATGATTTCCATAAATCTAAAATTAGCTCTAAAGCATGATCGTGGAAGAAAAAAGCTGAATAATAATTATTTATCTAACTTTGATTTTTGTTCCACAAACTTTTATCTCACAAAAATCACATAAATGTTAAAATATGTTACTGAAAAAATTTCAATTACTACTTTCAACACAGTACAAAATAAACTATTGAATAATAAATTTAAAATGATAAGAATAACAAGTTCTATGCTAAATTATAATCGTTAATCTATTTTCATCTAATAGCTCTAATTAAATAGTCATTTGAGTTGGATACCAACAAAATAAAAGTAGTCACATGAGTTATCAGATATAAGTGAGATAGACTAAAATTGAGAATGTAATTTCTACTGAGTATAAAAATAGTCATGCCCCACACTCATTTGATGCCTTGCATAGGCATAATAAACAAAATGTCAGCATTATGCATAAGAAGTGATATATAAATATAGGGAAATATAAGAATCATGTTGCAGGAATGGCACTGTTCATTCCTGCAACAAGGATCCGCTTCCGTATCTTAAGGATACAGCGTCGTATCCTGATTTGGTTTGACTTTTTTTTTTTAAGCGTGGGACCCACACTTGGTTTGTGTGTGCAGGAAAGTGCTCTAGTCATGTCACATGACAAAAAGCGAACCCATAAATATATATCAGCACACAGGCAATGCTACAAACTTGATTTTGGCAACTGCTAACTGTAACCTTATGGACTGTAGATAACAATAGGGCTCCTAACAATATAATGGGAGCTTCTCCAAATAAGTGAACCAGATACAATTTGCATGCTTGCCATAGGTTTTGCTTTCACCACTACCTTGAAGCTCCTCTTCTGCTTGGTGTGAGAGAAAATGAGGCTAGTAGGCTTCACTGTGATTTCCACTCCTTTAGGAGATTTTATGGTGGCATCGTAGATGGTTGGAGCAGGACCTACATTGGTTACTCTTCTCCTGAAAACTCCAATTGTTGTGTCTACGTTGCTTTTCATGCTTAGTTGCATGCTGGGATAGTTTATAGCATCATGACCAAGACCAGGAAGCAAAGAGGTGCAATTTATAGCAGAGCCGATTAAAACTGATAAAGTGGAACCATTATAGCCCTCATGGCATAAGAATTGGATATATGCAAAGTCATCCATGTCATAGACTAAACCAGGGTTCACAGCTCTTGTTGGATTGACTTGACCAGCACCATAGGCAAATTCTGCTTCCTTGTTAACTCTTTGGCTCACAGGTTTAGCTTGACAAAGAGTATAGACATGTCAAGCCATCTCAAAAGATATGAAGTTATGACTCAAGGCACAAAGCCTTCAGATTTTGCATATGATAAAACAAATCAAGTAACAAATGTGGGTAAACCACTCCCCCATTAAACCCCAACTATGGAGAGTGGGGGGAGGATAATCCTTGTATACAGCCTTACTCTTACATATTTATAAAAAGTCTATTTCCCGGATTTGAAATCGTGAGCTTTCAGTCATAAAGGAACAGCTTTAACACTTCTCGAGGCTCGCCCTATAAGTAACAAATGTTAATTTAAGATTTTCACCTGTGATAATAATGGCAGATCTGATTGCAGCAGGAGTCCAATCCGGATGAAATGACTTCACATATGCTACTACTCCAGAAACATGAGGACATGACATAGAAGTCCCATACAATAGTGTAAATTTTGAAAATTGAGTATCCCCTTTCAAACCAGTAATTGACTTCCTAAGTGTATAAGATGCCAAGATGTTAATGCCAGGAGCTGTAACATTAGGCTGCATCAAATATAAAATACACCCAATTCCTCAAACATAATAGAAAAAAGTCTACTTAAGTATGAAAATTTGAAAATGTGGTACCTTGAGAACATGTTGGGATCCTAGATTTGGACCCCTAGATGAAAATGAAGCAACAAATGGAGCTGGCCTTTTTACTTCATGGCTCTTATGTATCATTGCTGATGGTGATCTTAGTTGAACAATAAATTCATGTAAAAAATTTGTTATGAGATAATCCAGTAGAAAGCTTAGTTGTAGCAAAGACACATTTATAAGCTTGTTTAAAGAAAAATTAGCAAGTAGCAAAATATCAACCTCTGTGGCCATTCAGAGAATAAACAAGAACATCTATTACCTTGTGGATTGTGTATAATTGGTAATAATTTGACCTATCCTACTATTCACAATGGTAGCAGGAGCCACGAAAATTTGGGCAACATCGAGAAATTGTTCACTTTCCATTATAGTACCAATGCCTCCAATTGCTTTCACAACAGAATCAGTGCCATATGTTCTTAATCTACATTCAACAAGCTTTCCTTTCACCTTATTTGGCTCTAAGGAGTCTTCAAAGCAGAATCTGTCAATGCATTAAAATGTTCTTTGTTAATGTTGAAAACTTAACCACGTGTTATCAAAAACAAAAAGAAAATTACGTAGCATCTTCCTTGCTTGTAGTGTTTCGGGCTGCATTGATACCATCAACAAGGGGGCACTGTTTTTGTTTTGTATTGAAGGTGCTTACTCCTGTCCCCTGCATAACGTTCTCAGTTGGATGTACATATATGATATATTCATCATAGTACTTCTTAACAAGCCACTAATGTTAGATTGGTTGTCACTGAAATTCACTATATCCCTCCAAACTGTTAGAATTTATATATATAAATTGTGTAGACAATCTATTGGTTATGAATAAGAAGTTTGGTAGTGAAAAGGTGTGCCTTTTCGTCGACAAACAGATGTATCATTTCATCCTAAAGGATGTGTTGTTTCATCCTAACGGACGTGTTGTTTCACCCTAACAGACATGTTGTTTCATCCTTGAATGGGTGTCTTTTCGTGTTGAACGAGTGTGGCTTTTCGTGTCCAACGGGTGTGTTGTTTCGTCGTCGAATAGGTGTCTTTTGAAACGTGACTTTACGTTGTCTATAAATAGACACTGACACCTTCAGAAAATGGATCCAATTTTCTGCACTGAAACTCTGCCAGAATTTTTCTCCTTCCGGTTTTGGATATTCCTTTTCATACTCCGGTGTGACTTCCTCTGGCATATTGTTGTGTTCGTTTGGGCTGTTGATTGGTAGTGCCACCATTCTTTAGACGAAATTTGTTCTATCCTGGGAGACAAGTGTCCATCAACCTTGGGCATCAGTGAGGGGGCAAATTGTCTTAAGGAGACACGTTCTGTGGGCTCGGATTTTATTCCTCTGATACTGCATTTTTCATTCTTCTGATTCTGTCTGTTTCATACATATCAAGTAAGTATGTTTTTTTTTAATATTTTTAATTGCACTGTGACAATTCTGTTCATCTACTCCCTTCTGGTTTATTCATGGGTTCAAGCCTCTTAGTGATTTAATATCACCCACTGTCTTCAATAACAATCTTAAGACAATTTGGTGTTTTGAACCTGTGATCAGTATATTTTGTTTCTTATTTTATATACTTTTTTAGTTTTATTTACTGTATGATTAATCTGTGTTATTAATCCGTGTGATAAATTAACCTGTGTGATTAATTGTAATTTTTTTTTGTGTAACAGAAACGGAATTTCTAATCTGTGTTTAATGTTTTGATATAATTCCACTAGTTGCATGCATGAGACAAGTTATTGAAATAGTCTTTGCAATTGAAATAAAAATGACTATTACATAAATAACAATTACTTCATTGGTGTAGATTGTGCCAATAACTTGAACATGCTTGCAACTTATGACAATCTAGACCAACTCTATCAGTATTACAGAATCTTCTCATGAAACAATAATAGAAAAGTTCGTTTTACACTCACATAACTATTTTCAATAACAATATTTACTCGTAAGTTGCATTTAAGTTAATTATAATAGTTGTATATGAAACCTAGTTTGTATGGTTAAAATTGATTAATAGTGAATACACTTGTTATGTAGAATATGTGATTGCGAAGAAAATAAAACTTCGAGAAACATTTTTTCCACTCCCCAACTCTATAGTGCTCTGGAAATCCCTATCAATGCCACTAGCTGCTACTGTTACAATCCATGGTGCATTATTTGTGACTGTTGCCATAGTGGGACCATCATTTCCAGCTGAGGCCACAGTGATTATGCCTTTCCTCATGGCATGGAAAGCTCCAATTTCTATAGAGTCCTCCATATAATTTTCATTCCCTCCACCTATGGAAATGGATATGACATCAACCCCATCATGTATAGCAGCTTCAAATGCAACAAGTATATCCATGTCCGAACATCCATGGCTTGACTAGCAAACTTTGTAAATTGCCAACCTTGCTGAAGGCACTGCCCCACGAGCAGTCCCTTTAGCTAGCTCAAAGAGACTTGCATTTGGGACATGTTTTCCTATTGCTGTTGATGCAGTATGAGTGACATGGCCATCCACATCTATGAGAGATAATATGTCAGATGGATCAGTCCTTCCATCAATCTTGAAGTATTTGGCTCCTATGATCTTGCTTCAAGTTTTCCATGTAGAGTTAACAAGAACAAGGAGTACATAAAGTTATCTATAGCCATACTAAAACTTGTGAAGCTTATATTTAAAAGCATGCTGATCAATAGTACTAAATTTAGGACCTCCTTCATAAACTAAAAACAGTAGTGGTGGTATGAGAGATTGTATGCATACAATCTTGATTTTAACCATAATTATGTATATGGAACCATACTTCAAATAGATTTTCAACATTTAATATAAATTGTTAACACTGAACAGTGGTAGTTCATTCAATTATTAAAGGGGAAAGTACTTCTTATGTGACTGTAGAAGGGAAAAATTGCAGCAACACAGGATACGCGTCCGAATCCTGGTTTTTTTTTTGTTTTTTGTTTTTGATAGAATCCGCACGTGTATCCTAGGATCCGCACGTGTATCCTAGTGTTAAAAATTTGCTGCAACTTTTCTCATCAGCAGTCACATGAGAAGCGACGGACCCATTATTAAATGATTAATCTTAATGGTGATTGTTTGATTATTTCATAAACCACTTATTTTAGTAGTTTGAAATACGATAATTTAGTTGCTTACAATTTGGTTAAAATGATTAATTATATTGATGCTTCCAATTTGTTATAGTACACAGATTGAAAACATAGTGACACAACATACACAAGGATAGGGATGTTACTTATTGCAGCCTGAAAAATTAGCATAGTGATCGCAAGTTCCTTTCCATGATCTTGTTGTGTGTAGCTTATGGCACTAATTTGGAAAAACCGGAAGTACCTCATCCATGGCAACATATACAACAAAGGTAATAATGACTGTAAGTACATAATGCTTAAAAAAAAGTATGAAGGAAATAGAGAATAACAAGAACATGCCAGATAACTTCTTGGCTTCATCCTTGTAACACCCCGTTCTAGAACCGGTTTGTTAACATCGCATTATGATATTAAGCGCAGTTACAATCACATTGGCTTAATTAAAAATCCGGATAATTTTTTCTTTTTAAAACGACGCCGAATTTAAAATATCCAATTGCGTGATAATAACCATATTACTTTGCGGAATAAGATAAATCAAGCTTAACATCATGTTCTTATTCCATTTTTAAACCATTAATTTACTTCTTATTTATTTCACAACTTATACTATATTGTAGATCTCTTCGTTAGCTACGCGTGGTTTCAAACCGCACCTCATTTGGAGCACTGTAGCCCAAGTTGTGACAATTGGAAGCAACACAAGAGGGTGTTGATCACAGGCCCCGAGCGCTTCAGCGCGCTCAAGCGCGCGTTATCGGGCGCTAAAGCCTCCATCTGGGCGCTTAATCACACGGAGGCAGAAAGCATAAGGTCTTTCAGTATAAATGGGCGTTTAAGCGCGCACCAGGGCACTCAAGCGCGCTATCCTGGGAGCTTAAGCCCCCATTTGGGACGTTTTAGCGCGCAGAGGCAGAAGCATCTCCTCCTTCAGCGGCTAAGGGCGCTCAAGCGTGAACCAGGGCGCTCAAGCGCGCAACCCTGAGCGCTTAAGCCCCTACTTTGGGCGCTCCAGCGCGAGGAGGCAGAAAGCATTGGCTCTCATAGGGGCAGCAGGGCGCTAAAGCGCGGCCAGGGAATTCCATTACCCTCATTTTTCAAGTCCAAGTATAGGGGAAGATGCATCCCCATTCCAAACCCCAATGGTTCATGCCTCAAAACTTAATCCTAGCACTTATCCAACCTCTCCTAATGAGATTAAGCTAGAATTTGGGCAGCATAACCTTTGTTTTCTCAGCGTTTCCCAATTTAAACAAAAGGTACCTAATTGATTCTCAGCCCAACCAATTCAATAACTCAATACATAAAAGCATCATATATTGAATTTCAAGTAGGCATCATTTACAGTACATACTAATTACAAATCTTGGAACTTAGCTTACAAAACACATGATCATTCCCTTGGCTCCCATCAACAAAAGAGATGACCAAAGGCATGAGCATAGGCTAAGTCCATTCCAATATACCAATCATATATCTATCATTGCCTATAATTACAATTCTATACATGTGAGCTACAAAACAACATGTATAATCTCAAAAAATGCAACACTTCATGCATATGCTAATCCAGATATGGCCACTTGCCACCAGAGGCTCATGCAGCATCCTTACCTGTAAGGGGGTCCCCACAATACGGGGTGAGATATACGAATATATCCAGTAAACCAGGGGTCCTTGGAGCATCTCTCCACCCCACAGTTCCATATCAGTGTAATAGCAATAACAATAATAATGCAGTAAATACATATCTATTGCAAGTGCAATAACATCTCCAGGAGAAATTATAATGACCCTAACTGGTAAATCTTAGTTAGAGATTTAATTTAAGGATTTAAATGCCATAATTAGATTCAGTGAGCGATTTCGAGTATTTTGACTGTAATCATGACTATGTTATGAACAGTGCGTTCTGCCGGAGAATTTACAGTTTTGTGAATTAACCGGTAGAGCTTAAAATGAGCAAAATAATTTTAGGAACATAATTTGAAAATTCTGATGACAAATATGAGTTCAGAACGAAAAATTGTATAGTCTGGCACTTTCCGTGAAAATCTCGTGAATAGTGTTTCTACCGGGTATTTTGTACTGCTGTTTAAGCAACCGGTAGAGTCCAGAAATAAATAATTGATGAAATAAGAATAAGAAAGTCCAATATATGCCAAGCGAGTCAATATAGGCCCAAGAAAATGATAAGTTTATAAGTGTTAAGTTTCAGAATTAAATAAAGTACAGTTAGTGGTTCACAGTGCATTTCGTTAAAAACGGTGCAAAAACCATACTGTGAATTATGAATATTGTTCCTTAGGAAATAAAAATTAATTTAAATAACTTTAGAAAAATAAAAATATATCCGTAGCTTTAAGTTAAGTTTCCGGTAAATTTAAGTGAAATACGCGATAGAAAAACATCCGACAAAAGGGCCACATGTGCCTAAATAGCTTGGCCACTTAAATGAATCACTATTCATTGCAAAAATTTCTTCTTCTCTCTCTTGAAGGGCCGAGCTTCAGCCATGGAAAAGGGGGGGGTTAGGGTTTTGCTTGTTTTGTTGATTTCTTCTTGAATTCTCAACCAAATCTTATGACCCACCACTTGAAATTGATTAGGAACCACTCAAGGAATCCATTGCACCTATCCATTTGAGCTATAGTTGAGTGTGTGAAGAGTTATTCCTCCTCTTATTTTCGGATTACTATTCATAGGAGGAGAAAAAGTGGGTTTTTGATGGAGCTTTGCTTGGAGGTTATTCTCTAGGCTTTGTACAAGTGATTAGAGGTAAGAAACCTTTATTTCTATGGTATTATTTTGTGATCTATGTTTTGAAAATTTGGAGCATGTTTTGAGTGGGAAATATTTGATGTTAGAAGGTGAAAATTATGATGGATTGTTGTTGTATAGGAATGATAGTGTTTAGTAAGCATTAATTTGTGATAAAAAAATTGAAAAGCCCTAGTGCACTCTTCCCCTAGGTTTCGGCCTTCATGGCTTATATAGGGTTTATCATGCAAATTTTTATTGTATGTTTGAAAAGGTAAAATATGTTGGAATGTAGTGTAAATGGATTAATTGGTGGAAATGCCAAAGTTAGAAAAAAATCCTACAAATACTTGCTCTATGTTGCGAACTATAGGATGTTTAGGGGTATATATATATATTGGTTACATTTTATTCTAATAAAATGGGTTGCATTTTAATATACCAATGGATGAGCTAAGAAGTGAAATGCTTTGACAAATGGTTGAAAAATACCTTGAGTCCCTAAGGGTACGCCCGCGACTTTTAAAGAAAAATAACATGATTTATGTGAAAGATTCTTAAGTAAATGCTTGATTAAATTAAAGAACGCCAACGGGTGTATAGAGGTCTAGACTTGTGTATTGGCATAGAATTGGCAAAAATATAAAGAAAGGAAAATAAGCGATAAAATGTATGCTTATGAAATAATCATGGTATTGCATCATTTTATTGATGCATTGTAAATTATTCTCTAGGTGTGCCTAGGGATTGAGAAGGATCGGAAATCTCTTGAAGCGATAAAAGTAACTTGTTCCACAAGTAAGCGTATTGGTAAAGCTTCAAGAGGTAAGCTCTATGTTTAAGGAGTCTTTTCCTACTTGAGTGCTCCACCATGGTTAGTGAACTATGGTTGGACTGTATGACTGTGATTTAGATGCTTTGTATAGATGCATTCATATAGAGTTATTTGATAACATGATATGTTTTGCTCTGATATGACTTCTGTAATATGATTTCTGTAACAATCTCTGGCCATTGATTGTATAGTACCCGGACGTCCGCTTTGGGGTCCTCCCTCGGGACTGATGGTGTACTCCTCTGATATGTCTGGTTCCGCTTTGGGGTCCTCCCTCGGGAACACGTGCGTTGATTTCCGCTTGGGGTCCTCCCTTGGGAATGACGGCGCACATCTCTGATATGATATGGATATATGCTCTGTTCTGTTATGATATCTGTTATATGTTGTATTTGTATACTCTGTATCTGAATTTCATGCAGGAGTGAGCCAGGGGTATGGAGAATTCTCTATAAACCTGGAGCTTATTGAGATTTGTAATCTCACCCCTCTTTGGGGACACATTTTCAGGGGCCCAGATTTCCGGTGAGTCCTCACTAGGCAGGGACACGACACGTGGCTGAGGCAGTTGACAGACCGGATTTTGAGTGGCTGTAGGCTACTACCTTTTTGGAGTGTTTGATGTATTTTAGTATTTTCGCTGAGTATTCAGGAACGTTATATGATGATGTAGTATTCAGATAGGTTTATGTTTTGATGGCATGCTGTTAGATTTAGTGGCACGGAGCCATGTTATGCATGCGCCCATGTATGGGTATTTGATTATATTTGGATTTATATCTGGCATTTCATATTTTTGTGAAGTCTTCCGCTGTTTCTGTTTGATATGTTGTATAAACTGTTTATCAGGAAATGCTTCTGGCCAGT
>NW_026897354.1:0-31726 GCF_033153095.1 Gastrolobium bilobum
ATTTTGCTTTGTCCACTTCTATACCATCCCTTGAAATTTTATGTCCAAGCACAATGCCCTCTTGGACCATAAAGTGACATTTCTCCCAGTTGAGAACCAGATTTGTCTCTTGGCATCTTTGTAGCACCTTAGACAAATTGTCTAAACAAACATCAAAACGAGAGCCAAAGACAGAAAAGTCATCCATGAAAACTTCCAAATACTTTTCCACCATATCAGAAAAAATAGACACCATGCACCTCTGAAAAGTAGCAGGTGCATTGCATAACCCAAACGGCATCCTCCTATAGGCAAAAACGCCAAAGGGACAAGTGAACGCTGTCTTTTCCTGATCTTCAGGGGCTACTGCAATCTGATTATAGCCACTGTACCCATCTAAGAAACAATAATAAGAGTAACCTGCTAACCTTTCCAGCATTTGATCCACAAAAGGAAGAGGAAAGTGGTCCTTCCTTGTTGCAGCATTAAGCCTTCTATAATCAACGCACATCCTCCAGCCAGTAATTGTCCTGGTATCAGCTTATTCTTATCATTTTCACCACAGTGATACCTCTTTTCTTAGGTACAGTTTGTACAGGACTTACCCATGCAGTATCGGATATAGAATAAATCATGCCTGCATCAAGGAGTTTAACAACTTCTTTTCTCACCACCTCCTTCATCATGGGATTTAATCTCCTTTGAGGCTGCTTTACAGGTTTGATATCATTCTCCATCAGAATCTTATGTGTGCAGAAGGAAGGACTTATACCCTTTGGATCAGTAATGGACCATCCCAAGGCAGTTTTGTGCTCTAGAAGAACTTGTTTCAACTTTTTCTCATCATCAGAAGATAATCCCTTATTAACAATTACAGGATATGTCCCATTATCTCCCAGAAACATGTACTTCAGATTAATAGGCAACTCTTTTAGATCAACTTTATGAGCACCTATTTCTTTATCAGACTCCTTATGTTCAAGAAACTCATTAGCAACATAAATATCCTCCTCAAAAGGGATATGATCTCGCTCATGCAAATCATCATTCAATTCTTGCAAAGGAGTTTTCTCTTCATGTACCACCTCCTCTAAGACATCAATTTTGAAACAATCACCATCTTCATAGGGTCTTTTCATAGAATCAAAGACATTGACAGTAATTGTATCGTCATTCATTCTTAACACAAGTTTCCCTTGCTTCACATCAATCATAGCATGAGCTGTGGCTAAGAAAGGTCTACCTAAAAGAAGGGGCATTTCATTTTCAACTTGCATATCAAGCACAACAAAATCAGCAGGGAAAATGAACTTGTCAACTTTCACAAGAACATCTTCGATAATACAACTTGGCTTCCTTAGGGATCTATCAGCAAGCTGAAGAGAAACCAAAGTAGGCTTCAATTCAGTAATCCCTAAGGCTTTACAGACAGATAAAGGCATCAAATTAATGCTTGCCCCCAACTCACATAAGGCCCTGCCAATCTTTGTTTCACCAATTTCAATTTCAATGTTGAAGCTTCCAGGATCACGAAGCTTAGGAGGGAACTTTCTAGTAATGACGGCACTGCACTCTTCAGTAAATGCAACTGTCTGACATTCTTGCAGCTTGTGCTTTCTGGAGAGAAGGTCCTTCATGAACTTTGCATAATTTGGCATACTAGCCAATGCTTCAGCAAATGGAATGTTCACATGCAACTTCTTAAAAATGTCAAGAAACCTGTCATAGCTTTTTGCTTTCAGCTCTGGCTTCAACCTTCCAGGGTAAGGTGCCATTTTCATAAGATATTCCTCACTAAGCTCAAACTTCTCCTTTGAAACAGGTTGGTCTTTCTGTTTACCAGCAACAATAGGCTTCACTACTTTTGGAGAACTCTCAGCTTCTTTTTCAGGTTTCTCTACCTCTTCAACTTTCTCATCCTCCTCCACCTCAATGATAGGCTTTGGGGGAGATGCCACCACTTTACCACTTCTGGTGGTGATAGCCATACAACCTTCCTTAGGATTAGTGATAGTATTGCCAGGAAATGTACCTGGTGCTCTGTCAGACAATTGTTGGGCAAGCTGACCAATCTGATTTTCCAGGTTCTTAATTGAAGCTTTGGTATTCCTGGCATCAGCTCTACTCTTCTCAATGAAAGCATTGGTACTTCTTTGATTAGCTCAACTCTCTTCCATGAAAGCATTAGTACTTTGTGCCAAAGATCCAACTAACCGCTCCAAATTAGAAGGCTCTCTTTGTGGAATAGGTGGTGGCTTCAAATAATTATCAGATTTCATATCTAAACCAGTGCCTTGGTAATTCCTTCTTTGGTAATTTTGCTGGTTAGGACGCTGATCATACCAAACACCATTTACTTGCAATTGTTGAGAAGAATCTGAAGACATCAGTGTTGGACAAGCATTAGTATCATGATTCTCATGGCAGTATTCACATTCAACATTAACAGCATTGGCTTGAACTTTAGAAAGTTGCATCCTCTCAAATTTGGTATTCAAATTAGTCATCTGCTGAGACAATAATTTTTGCTCAGCCAAGACTGCATCATGATCACTTAATGGCACAACTCCTCTTTTTCCCAGCCTTGAGGTTGTCTCATTCTCATTCTTAGCCAATTTGTCAATCAGCTGATATGACTCAGATGCTAGTTTGTCTCCCAAAGAACCTCCTGCTGCAGTATTCACAACCAATTTGGTTTCAGGCAGACACACATTGAAGAAAATCCGCACCTGATCGCCTTGAGATAGGTTATAATGAGGAACCTTTCTAATGAGAGCCTTAAATCTATTCCAAGAAGCACAGATGGTCTCTCCCAGATGTTGTTTAAATGATGTGATACCATTCACCATGTTATTGTTTTTTCCATGGGAAAGAATTCTGCAAAGAATTTCTCAGACAAATTTTCCCACGTAAGGATGCTTTCAGCAGGTTGTCTTTCCATCCAATTAAGAGCTTTTCCCTTAACAGCAAAAGGAAAAAGTCTCAACCGTATGGCATCATCTGAAACATGTGGAGGCTTTATGGAATCACAGATTCTTAAAAATCTATCAACAAATCTATGCGGATCTTCATTATCCTCTCCTCCATATTTTTCTCCTTCAGCCAGCTGAATAATATTGGACTTGAGCTCCCATTGATTGTTCCCAAGGTCAGGTGGAACAATGCCAGCATTTGGCCTGTTAAAAACAGGTGTGAGGATAGTATTCATGCGTGGATCTGCATTCTGATTAGGAGAAGCCATCTCTGGTATCTCAAATGGTACGGCTGTATTGTCAATTGATGAAGTACCGGTTGCCTGTGCTCTCTCTCCCTCCCTCTGAGCAATTCGTGCACTTCTCCTTAGAAAAACGCTGCCTTGCATACAACTCAGAAAAAGAATTAGTAGCACAGTAACAAAAACAAAAATTAAAATTAAAAATCAAAATATTCATAATTTTCAATCTTAAATATCAAGATTAATTGATATTAAAATGCCACTCCCCGGCAACGGCGCCAAAAACTTGACGTTATTCGGCAAGTGTACCGATCGCGCAAGTAATATAGTAATACGAAAAGGTCGAACCCACAAGGAGTGTATCTAATATCAGAAAAAAAATCTATCCTTTTAAAATGAAAAGATTCAAGACGTTTTGACACGAATGTCAGGATTTGTGTAGAAATTGAATTGCAATTTAAAAAGTATTTTTGATTTTCTATTAATTGGAATTAACACAGGAAAAAGGTTTAGAGAGTATGAGAGAAAATGTTGTAGTTAGAGAACACTCACCGATGATCCCCGCCTTTTACTCCGGATTGATTTCAAATACCAATATATATAAATATAATCAGACAATTTATCAGATAAAATATCAATAGTCAACCCTCAATTCCTTGATGAATTAACCCTTTAATCTCATATGGAGCCCTCATTCCTTAAGGTGCTCTATATAAAATTAAGCATAGAGATCGATAAATTAAAGGTCTGCAATACAAAATACGTCTATCCCTAGAACGCATTCATACCATCGTTCTACCCCCTTTCTAGATTGAAAGCCGCAGATTCCTCTTGTTGGCCCTAATCCCCAAATTACCATTAACTACTAGATTGATCAATTCTAATAAAAATGATATCAATACGATCAGAGTAGAAACGAAATATAAAAGATATATATAAAAGTATAAAAACTCAATCCATCGTATCAGGGGTTCACAAGGGCTTGTGACCCTAACCACAACAAAGGAGTTTAGCTAGCCATAGACATGGTAGCTATACAAGAATCCAACATAAAACAGAAATTAGATCCAAAAAAGATGAAGAAGAATGAATTCTCTCTGAAAAACTCTCCAAAACCTAGCCTCCACCCGTGTGTATCTGTCAAAACACCAAAGGAGCATAACTTTTATCTCATTTCTTCCACTTTTCCAAAAATACACTCATAAATTCGCAACTTTCGTACTTCCCGCGCTCCATCGCGCGGGATCCTGCGCTGTATCGCGTGGGCACTCTGGTCAATGTATGATAGCTTGATCTAAAAATTCTGGGTTGGCCACGCGGTACCACGCGATGGTCCACGCGATATAGCGTGGCTTCTCTGGAAAATGGCCTATGACAAGATCAGTTTTCCTCTTTTTTGGATTTTTTTTGTATTTTCTTGCTAAAACCTATATAAAAATAAATAAAAAGTGAGAAACAAAACTGAGATAATAAAAATTAAAATATAAAATAACTATGTGTAAAAACAACTACAAATAGACTTAAAATCTAATATTTTTGTCTTGGAAAACCATATATGCTAGAGGCACATCAAAAGCCACGAAATGAAACCTCAAGATTGATATTTTCTACCAAAAGATGGCTTTGCTGGTACGCATATTTTGAATCTAGCCATTATTCGAAGATTTATCATATTTTTATTATAATTTTCGCAGTACTTTGCTGGTACGCATTTTTACGTAGCCGGTATCACTCCTGACGTCAATTCTCATTATTTTGACTCCAAACTTGGTATACTAAACCTAGGTATTATTCTAGGAATATTCATGTACTTATTATAATTTTTTGGGATACTTCAGCAGTACACACTTATATCGAGAAGCAGAACCGCTATCTGCACTTTTCATCAGAAAAGCGGCTTTCAGCGTTATTAAACCCTTATATTAATTATTTAAGTCTATTATGGAATTATTTTCTCAAACTCATAATTAATTTATTTAAATTCCTAATTTAATGGTGCGGGTTTTTACATTAACCGATAGTTTCGAGAATATCGTACGTGCTATAGAAAAGTCAAAGGACCTAGCAATGCTCACGGTCGACGAGCTCGCTGGTTCTCTCGAGGCACACGAACAACGTAAAAAGAAGAAGAAAGAGGAGACACTCGAGCAAGCACTTCAAACCAAGGCATCAATCAAAGACGAAAATGAACTCTATTCTCCAAACTTTCGAGGGGTGGAGGAATCCACCAAGAGCCCCTAGTTTACTGAGATGTTTATCTTACACCGCGTTTTTGGGACCTCCTTTCAGGTATAGGTACTTGGGATGTTGGAGTTGGACCTTCCCTGGGCAAGAGGCTTGTGTAGGGAATGATGTATGTTGCGTGTTGGTTAGTCATTTTGGATAAACACATAAGGGATATTGTATTTTGATCACCCTTTGATGTATATGACATGATCGTATAATTTGGAGAGCATAGGAAGTGTTATATATATATATATATATATATATATATATATATATATTTGTATAAGATTTGTATTTTTCATTTGGAGACACATGTATAAGAACTATATGTAAGCCTTAATTTATTCATAATGTACGTCAAGGATAAATCTACGAGGTTATTTTGTATTTATCCTTCCATGTTATTGTTGGAAGTTAAATTATGATTAATTGATTATTTGATGAAATCATTGGCATGGAGCCATTAAGATAAAATCCATGGAAGGATTCTAGATTGTAGAAATTGGATATACTGTCAATTAGGTGATAATACGACAATGGGAATTATCCCTAGATGTCTGAATTACAAACAAAATATCGTCAGTTTTATATTTAAAAAGGACGTGAGGTGTCAGAAATCATTACATTGTTGAATTGGATACAAAAGAACTAGTAAATTGCTATAGATTATAAAATGCAAAAGTTTATTCATATTTTGATATAAGTCCAATTGTGAATCAATAAGTGTAACACCCTCCCTTGTATGCATCCAAGAGAGTTGTTTGCTAAGAGGATTAGAGTACTTTAATCATATTTTAGAGACTGAAAATCACTTTTACCATGCCAATTAAAATAATTTTATTTTTGAAATCGGGTTCGTCACAAAAATCCGAGTATACTTTCAAAATCTCTCAACTACTGAAAATATAACTTTCCTGGCAGACCTTGCTGTCTTTAAAAATTCGTATAGAATTCACTTCAAGGATTCAAAAAAATATTCTTTGTAATCTAGAAACTAGACATCCGGGGCTTCGCGTTCATATAAAAAAATAGTAATTTTAAGTTCGTTTGCCCCTCGAAACATAACTCGCAAAATAAGAGAGAAAGTAGTGGAAATATCACAAATGTCCTGGCTGGTAAAATTCATAATAAATCGATCTTTGAGAATTTCTTTGCAAGGTTTATATATAATGAAACTAGACACTTGGGGCTACGCGTTCATATAAATTATAAGAAAATCGGAGGTCCGTAGCCCCAGTACGACAACTTACAAAGTGCTCGCAAGGACTTTTCAAAACTCAGCATTTAGATAACATGTCAAAATCCTTTTCGCAAACGTTTCAACATCTGTTTCCAAAATACTTGCTGGTCATAAAATCGTAATGCATTAATAAAATCATAGTTCACAGTAATAAAAGCTTCTCAATTTCATACATTCATCCATAAAATATCACATCAATAGCAGCATGCCCAAACAGTAGAAGCCAACAGCAAATATCCAAGTCCTCAAAAGCTTTTACGTCCTCCTGCCATTTTGTAAAAATAGCAGCCCCAAAGGGGTGAGAGAAAATCCCAGTAGTGTGGCAACAAAACCATAATGCAACAATATTAACTAGGCACAAAATCAAAAATAGTCACTTCAAACATTTAATCATTTTCATCATATATCATAACGCGTATATAACGCCCTTTTTCCTTTATGCTCATAGCACCGTCGTGCGCGTAGCGTCACAGTGGGTATTCCTAATGGCTCCCATGAAGGTGAATCCCACTGTGGAACCTATGCAGACTGAAGCCAAGTGTCCCCTCTCCTGGTACCAGGCATGCCTATATGATGCATGCTCAGTCACATGTCCTCAATACAAATATATATATATTCAAGATGTCATGAATCAAGTATACATGTCATGTTATGCAATCGCACCCAACAGAAAAATGTATTATGATGTAAAATGCATGCATATATCATATCATCCTTTCATATTCTTACCATTGGCTCATCAGCATCATAACATACATAGAACAAATGTGAGCAACACATCACAATTCCATACACTAGCCAATAGTCACATTAGGTAATACCGCCTACACATACCTTGGCACTTTACTTTTAAATCAAGCATTCCAAACATCATCGAACAGTCCCATTATCTAAGAACTTATGCACCTAAACAAATACATACATCAAATCAGAATTCATTACGTTTATTTTCTATATATTACACAATTGTCCCGTCCTCCTAATTCTTGATTTGTGATCGGTTTCCAGGTCCTCATGCTAAACGAATTTTCTGCCCTTATATTAATTTAATTATTTTAAACATTTCTTATTTCTACCGATGAATAATAGGTAGTATAATCAGGATTTTTCATGCATGTAGGTTCGGTTTCATGCTTTCTATATTAATTATATTTTTACCTTAAGTTTGTCCTGCCAGTTGTTGTCAAGTAACAAAACATCCCAATTACCTATACATTCACATACGGTTTTGGCCAACAATTAGAGTGCTAATACCATACACATATTACTCCTACAAGGTGTAGGGTGCGCTAAATGATTAAAACATACTGCCTATGTAGACCGTTAACAAAATTCTAAGATTCTAATCAAGTTATCATACTTCCAGGTTGGTAGCTTTATGTCCTTAGTTTATTCTAATAATTTCTCTTAATTGCCAACAACTCAAAGTCCATAAGGCATACTGAATCGATTTTAAGCTCTGAAGTAGGTGCTCATTATTTTTCCTATTCCAAACTTCCAGTCACATCAATTAGGCATGAAGAATTAAATTCCACATGCTGCCTACACAGATTTTATTACATATAAGGCTATCTATAACAGTCTATTCCAACAATTAAGCACACAATGATGAGGGTTGTCTTCAACACTTTACACATGCAAACACCTAATTAATTTGGTTAATCAAATGGCAGCCCAACAAAATCAAGAGGGCAATTTCCAAGCTTATAAATCGGGTTCTGTATGCATTACAAGGTTGTTCATTATTTTAATAAACCTTCCCACTCCACTAAATTTATGGTTGAGCTAAAGGAGACTTGTAAGCAGGTTGTTCTCTAAAATTCAGCCCTTGTAAAGCCATTAATTCTCTTCCCCATTTTAGCGCATAGTTTAGCATTTAGGATAACTGATTTCTAATTTATTACAATTAATTATCACAACTTGCATGCACTAGGGTACCAACTAATATGCAGCTGAACAACAAGGAGAGTAGGGAGATGACCAAAACGAGCTTCCTAAATATGCTTACTGTCGGAACAGAAAAATAAGAGAAATGGGAACTAATTATTTCATTGTTACCTTCTTGTCCACACCAACGATCTCCAACCAAAAATGGGAAAAGTCCTTCACCCCTTACTTGGCTCCAAGAATCGAACTAGTCGTATGCAAGGGAAAGGTGACTCAACCAAAACAGAATCATGTTCCAACAAAAGGGAAAACTCATTCAGAAACGGTTCAGGTGGGAATGACAAGAAGACAACGAAAATTACCTTACCTTCTCCTACTTGGTTGAAGGCGCGCACAAAGGGAAGGAATAATGAGGAGTGAGTTTAAATCAGAATCCACATGCAATGGATGACAGTCCCAAACCAGAACCAAAACGTGAACATGCAGGGAAACTCTTCAATAAATCGGATGGATGAAAGAGTTCTAGGCTTTTTGTTTTCTGCTCAAGGCAGAATCGTTGCAGAAGAGAAGTGAGGAACTTGGTTTGGGGTTCTCCTACACATTAGCTCACAGTTTTTTTTTAAGAGAATATGGGAAGAAATCAACATGCATCATGTGGTCCTTCCACTAGATGGTTCTCGGCTTGAGGAGTGAGGACCGTAATTGATTCTGTATCAAGGGTTTGAAATCTGTTTTCCTTGGATAGCTATATGTTATGCGCATGAAGAGCTAGGGAACCAAGCTTTTGGTTAAGTTTAATTCAAGAGAAATAGAAAAGAGAAGACAACAATATGCTCCCTCCATCAGCGCCTAGTGAGATGTGTGGGTCAAATTCTGATTCAAGAGTGTAAGCAAAAGAAGGGAACCAAATAATAATCATACAGCCTTTGCCCTCATTGGGTGCTAGGTGAGGTGGCTGCCCTTTGGCCAATAGGGTTTCATGCAAAGGAATTTCTCTCCTCTAATTGGTTGCAAGGTTGTAAAGCTGATCTAGATTGGCTAAAGTTACAAGCAATCCATTTGCTTTCTCCTCACCCTATTCGTATAAACAAGAGAAGATAAGGAAGGATGATAGTTGCCAAGTGGAGTTCCTTGACCAATAAAAGAGAGACTATGATTTTTCTTTGAATAAAAGGATAAATACTTATGTTGCTTTTA
This sequence comes from Gastrolobium bilobum, assembly GCF_033153095.1. Lineage (NCBI taxonomy): Eukaryota > Viridiplantae > Streptophyta > Magnoliopsida > Fabales > Fabaceae > Gastrolobium > Gastrolobium bilobum. The sequence continues at coordinate 9,744 of NW_026897354.1, forward strand.
TATGTTATGATTAATTTAGTCCTCTCCCTTTTTACTAGAATTTTGCATCCTCAAGGTATATGTATATAAATTTTCATTCATCACATATAATATATGTTATGAATTACTCTTTCATGTTTCCGCAAGGTAGGGACTAGGGTCTCTAAATAAATTATAATTAACTTAATACCATTCCTCCTTAACTAGGGTTTTGAATTCTTAACATACTTAAACACTCGTTTGTAGTTTCCACCAAAATAATTTTTCTAATTAAATTGATTCCACTCTTAAACAGAATTTAATTCGAGCTTCAAGCCTACAACACACTCCTAATTGTAGGTTATGTAATTTCTTAATTTTGCAGGGTGTTACACTCTCCCCACCAAATTTGAAGTTTGTCCCCAAACTTCATCCCCTCAATCCTGCTAACTATTCAAGACGAATGACAAACACACATGCATACATGCAAGACATTACATCACATTCGGCTGGACATCTATAACAATTACTTACATACAAAATTTTACTTGCACGTAAGGAATAAAAATTTTCCTAGGTTTATTCACGGCAACAATTTTTCTGATTTCAATTTAAATAACTTTTAACACCACACTGGAACAAAGATCAACTAAAACTACATATCATCTTACCAAACAAGAATTTCCAGCTATCCATTACTTTATTATTTATGTTCTTCGTTTCTTGATGTGTGTGCATATCCATAACATACCATACTCCTACTAATCCACCTGCTATACTTCTTATACTGAAAGTGTATGTACTTACCTACCAAGTGCTCCTAAAAATTTTCATGCTTGATAGGTTGAGGGTCAACAATTTAGTTCACCAGGTGACTTCGCAATTGACCACACAGCCAAAATTTTTACAATACTGAACTAGACAAATTTTAAAACAACAGGATACCCTGCCTATTACTTGTACAGACAGAAAACTAATTAACTGTGACCTTCACTAATACTCATTTTATCTATGCAGTTTACAGGTTACAGATTATAATTTCACCCACTTCCTACTTATTCCTTACATCTGCAAAATTTAATTCAATACATAATTCACAACTAATTACCTGACTTGACAACATCACGGCATAATTTTCACAATTTAATAGTCTACAGAAAACTAGCAAGTAACACAGAATGCATCATATTCCCAATTACAATGTAGAAGAGTATTCATAAAATTACAGAAGTTCATCACCGATAGAAGTTCAGCAATTGTTTTTATTTCCTAAAGATCTTAGCCCATCACTATTGAGGTATAAATTTTAACATGATCAATTAAGTTAACAACACATTATTTGCTACTATCTTACGGAAAAAGGATTTACATTGCTGGGTAGTGCTTTTGTCTAGAGCTTAGGGTTTAGGAGGCACTTGTAATTAACTCTAACTATGAAATTGACTTACGAATGCGAGTAGGGATACTATGATTCCAAGGTTCTAACTTCTAATTGCCATGATTACAAGAGATGTTAAGTTTGTATGTTCATTCTGTAGCTATTTTCTACCATTTTCCTAAAGTCAGATGTACCCAAGTCTATCCTTTACAACGTACTCAACCAATCCAAAATATCAAACAGTCAAGTACGAAGCTAACTAATCTTAGCCTACCCTACGTACATATCACATCAGTTGGTACCTCTCATGCAGTTCGTCAAAACACCCATATGAGGAAACTTCCTCGAGCTTTCCGTTGTCCTAGGTACCTCGGATGTAATTGACTCCACAGATCAGAGGATTCATTAACCATGATATGAGCTTTCCAATCATTACACGCATTACAATTTGAAACAGCTACCAATCGTAATCCATCCAATAAACCAGGCTTTCATAATTCAAGCGCACAAAACCACATTCAACATCTTAATTGCAGTTAAATATCCCTTTAGAGTGACAATTAATAATAACAAGAAGACTACAGTTACTGACACATCTATACTTTTCATAACAAATTCGGTTCTGGTATTCTTCCTAACATATACCACACATCAAATTCATTTTCCAACAAGAAGAGGGTCCTTATTCCAAATCCTCAAAACCAAAAGATTAATGCACTAGGCTCCCAAAATACAAGAGTTTCCATGAAGCAATCAAATTTCCATTTAAAGTGATAAGTTAATCACCGTACGGCCGTACCATTAGCAATAAGGTCAAGGTAAATTTTCCAATTATTTTTATGTTCACGTTATCATAAGATACAACTATTTTAATTTTCTTCTTACAAGACTTTAACCTCAAAAATGATTTCACAATACATACCACGTTTAAAATTCCAACTTTCAACATACAAGAGAATTCATACAGTCAAGTGCTCAAAACAGAAATTAATCCAACTAGATTCACAAAAATAAAAGAGTCTCATGTAGTAATTAGATTATGACAGCACATACTCATTCAGATCATGAAGCACTTATAATTTCTGGAGCACAGCACCCAATCCGATTTTTAACTAATCATTACTACTGTAGGGTTCACATCCTTGACAGTTAAAATAATTTAAGCAGCTCATAAACTCAAATTCCGATCTATTACCAAAAATTCAATTTCAAATACTTCTTTTTAGTTGCTATACCCAACCAAGCTGATACCCAAAACAAATAATATATTTTCATAATTTCAATTGATTAGACCGAAGGCTCCTCATTAAATTTCCATCCTGACCAGCAGCACCAAAATAAAAGTTTTCATGTATTCCATTCACCAAAAAGAGACCTCTCATTTTCAATACAACTTAAACATCAGTTCATCACTACGTCCACTAATATGGTTCTACAACTATAGTTTACTTATTCCAGTTATCCAAGTCATTCCCTAGATTAAATTACTGGCTAGTTTCAGACATAGGTACCAAAACCACCAAACAAAACTTTCTCATTAATTGATTCTCGGTGTTTGACAGTTTGATACTACCGTGTTACCGGAGAATGTGTTGGCCAGACCCATTTCCAGTTACAGCTAGAGTATCATCTCATCACACATTGGGAATCGTCAAATTCCTTACTGTTGGACGTTTAGCAAGTGGACTAGTCGTACAAGTAATAAAATGATGAGTAAAAATCGTTCCCACAAGGAATTGTGTTCAAACACCAATATACCATAGAAAACTAATTTGAATCAAATAAAAGTTTGTAAAAATCATGAATAATTTGTCACCAGAAAATTGATTTTGAGCAAATTGACACAAAGTAAATATGGATTAGGAATTAATAAAAATAACAAGTAGTCAGAAAACAACTTTCCTCCATGATAACCCATATAAAAATTGATCATATGATGAATTCCTTTCCATGTGATGTTAATCAACCTTTTACTTATCATCAAGATGTAATCCCTTACTACCCTGATAGAAACATTAATCAGAAACCCCAATCCCTTGGTGATTTCTTTCTTAATACGTGCATGAAATACTAAGGTTTTAAGATTACATCAGAACTCTAGCATCAATCCCTTGAGTACTAGAATTCTGATGTTGAGATTATCAAATACAGAAGTCATATAAACATCCCTGTTCTATACTACTTCTTTGATAGAAATAATTAACTCAGAAAATCTCAAATCAGCACATGAAAAATACTTCATCATATTAATCAAATCAACATAATATTATCATGGAGTTCCATTGCATTCAGACTACAAGGACTCTACTCAGACATGACTAAGGAATAAATAAGAGAAGAAGAAACAAACTTCATTTCCATGTTGAAAGTCTTCAATCTCCAAACTATTACAAGGAAATCCTAATACAAAAACTAAGAGAATTTAGAGAGAAGTCAGACTAAGTTTTAGAGAGAGAGAGAGAGTTCAGATCCCCCAAGATCTTCATCTAAGTGTCAAGGCTTTGCCTTATATAGTGTTACAATTAAAAACATAAAACTGATGTGGGCGCTAAAACGTCCATAAGTGGCCGTTTTAGCGTCCATGCTTTACGTATGCTCAACTGCTTTTAACTGATTTCAACGCTAAAACGTTAAGGAATGATCGTTTTAGCGTCCAAACTTGGTGAATGCTCAACTAACTTTAACTGACTCCAACGCTAAAACGTTTGATTTGGACGTTTTAGCGGTGAAGACCAGAATCTTTTTCCACTTTAGGGCGCTAAAACGCATATTGCAGGCCGTTTTAGCGCCCAAGACCAGCAATTTTCCATCATCTTAGTGTAGCAGCGCGCTAAAACACTCTGTGTGGACGTTTTAGCGCTCATCACCAGCAAGTTTTGGCCTCTTTCTGTAACAGGGCGCTAAAACGCTCAGTGTGGACGTTTTAGCGCTCAACACTTAGGCAATTTTTCTCCTCTTGAGCTCCAGAATCTTCTTCCTTCTCCAGTTGTCTTTCAAGCTTGCTTTTCCTACAAGAATCATACAAATTTCCAATAAAGCTCTTGAACTTGTAATTGAGGACATCTTAGGACATTAACCTTGTTTTTCATCATTTAATCACACAATTTGATCCTAATTCCTGCTAAAAACCATGATTAACTAAGGGTTCATCACAATTCCCAGATTTGAATATTGCTGTCCTCAGCAATAACTTTAAAGACAGAGAAAGACTTGAGATTCTTTACACATGAAATTTATGAGGTTGGATTGAAATATGACAGATCAACTTTCCAAGATACAGTCTAACAACCCAGCAATCTATCTTTTACTATGACTTGCTTAACCTCATTACAATGACTTTCAACAGATCAGTAAGATGAAATGCAGAGACCTTCAACACAAAACACCCCTTCACTTGGAACTTCTCAAGAATTGTGAGAATAAACTCTCTTGCACTCTAGTGTCTAAGGGTGTACTCATCACTCAATCTCCACTGCACTCAAACTACTATAAGCTTGCCCATCTTCTCACTTTCCATAGTTACAGTGATTCATAAGCAGAGCAAAAGAGGCTTTGGTGGTATGACTTGACTAAGAATAGGATTCTGTATAGAAGAAGGAAAAATGGCTTGGCATGTAGTTGGCTAAAGGTAGGATTTGATGTTGCAGAAGGTTAGATAAATGGATCAGATTCAGATAAGAGGAGGATCACTATTGAATTTATCTATGTACTCCTTAATCCTTCTCATTCTCTTCTTCCTTTTCATTTGCTCTTTTCACCACCTTTTCTACAACTTTTCTTTTTCTTGAACTTCCTTCCTCCTTTTCTTCCAACTTTCAACACTTTGTGTTGTTTTGATTTCCCTTTTTCCTCATTTCCTTTTTCTTTTCCTTTTCCAAACCAAGCACTTTGTCCCTTTACTTCCTCATTTCCCTTTTTTTTTATTGCATTCTTCTTTTTCTCCAAATTTCCAACACTTAACACTTAACATTTTTGTTCATTGCATAAATACCTTTCCTACAGAGCCTTCCTCCTTACCCCTTATCTGAACACATAATCTGAAAATTTAGGATCTGGAATAAGTGCAGGGCTCTTAGTTTTATCACAAAAATTCTGGCTTAAGGCTTCCATGCAATAAGAAAATTTGGTTCAAAAGAAAAATGCCTCAATGAGCTCTAATTTACAATCCATGAACTATTTCAAGTTAGAAACAGGGCAAGTTCTAGAGTTACTCATACAGTGAAGTGCTCTCTGAACAAAAAAATTTCTGTATAGGCTCAATGTCTCATAGTTCAGAGTGCATGCTTGAATTCCTCTATATACATCAACCTGATCTCTCTACTCCTCACATAACATGAGTCATGCAAACATATCATTTAGCACATATGCAGGGATTTCAATTTGCATCAAAAAATGTTTAATCCATCATGTAAAACTTTGATCATCCTATCCTCATAAAATTCACATAATCTCAACTCTAAATCCAACCTTTGTACATATAAAACACTTCCTAAACTACCTAAAACTATATTCACAAGAATTTTAAAAGAAAGGATTGAGATGTTTCCCTGTTTGTGGCTCATCAACTGTGTCATCATCAACTGTGTGATTCCACCATAATCATGTCATTCATTCACACCCCATTCCCAGATTTAAACGTTGCTGTCCCCAGCAACTAATTTAAATCTAAAAAATAGTTGACAAATTCTGAAATACATACACATATCAACAAATAGCATCAGTACTATTTAAAAGTGCATCATTCAAACAGAGAATCTCAATGTACTAACAAATATACAAAATGAAAATAATACCACAATCAACTAAAAATATCCAAAATAAAACCATAAAACAGAAAATGTATAAAAACAAAATGAGAAGTCTAGTCAATAGACTCTTCATCATCACTAAACACCAAATATGAGCCTGGATCAGCAGTAGGCAAGGGGTTGTACTCAGGATCAACACCCTTGTCCTCATCCATAGCACCAGTATCAGCAGCAGCAGCAGCAGTGGTCTCTGTGGTAGTAGCATCAACACCAGGCTGTCTCTCTGGAGTGGGTGCAGCATGAGAAGATGTAGCACCATCAGTAGGTGCAGCTCCATCCACATGATCAGCATAGTGAGTCCGGGCCATTGCCTCAAAGGCTTCCTCCTCATCAGAATGAGGGTATACAGCAGGCTGATAATCAATAACATCTAAGCCCTGAGCCTCACATATAGATTTCAACATCGTCACCATATATGTCTGAAATAAGTGCTGGCTGGACTGCATAAACCGGAGACGCCTGCGCAAATGTCTCATTCGGAAGTCAGTGTTCACCACCCATTGTTCCCCTGTCCTTAACCTCTCTTCGAATTCATCATCACTCTGTGTTGTAGATTTCCTACCAGGAGTCAATCCTGTGACCTCCCCTCCTCCTATTTTCAATTGCTTTGTAATCATTGCGGCATCAATTGTAGGGTGCAATTTGGTTGGTGCCCCATTATCAGTAACATCTACACCAACTTTCTGACAAAGCAACTGAATCAAGGAACAGTGACCCAAAGCAGCAGAGTCACTGTCAGAGTGAGCCATATCATAAATGTTGTCCTGAAGGAGAATAGGAAGTTCCACCTTCGCCCTTGTCATAATAGTGTGAATCAGGACAGCTCTCTTCAGGATAACCTCTGCTTGGTTGGAAGAAGGCATGACATTTGAGATTACAAAGTGAAACCAGACTCTAGCCTCACCATTTAAATGCCTCAACCAAATCAACTTAGGAGCAACCTTATCCTTGGTTAACTCCCAAGTTTCACCAGGTTTGGCTATAGTCTGCAAAATAGGCTCAGCTACCTCCATCTTGGTCCAGGTGTCAAAGTTTGGGTCACTCCTCCTTGGTGGAATTTCAATATTCTGCCAGTTTCTCCTGAACTCACAACTGGCATTGTGGATATAGTCACAGAACCTTATCTTCAGCAGCTTTTGGATAGTGTGAGCATCATACTTCACTTTCTTTCCCCTCACCCAGCTAGTGAAGGTCCTCTGGCCTCCTTGATCTCCATTAAATGCATTAGCAAAGAATTCCCTTGCTATGTTAGGACTGCTATCACCCAGTATTCTTCCAAAAGTTTCCCAATCCCTGGTCTTCAGCTGAGACTGAAACTGGGGATATTCATCCTGTTCTAGAACAAATTTTCTTTCTCTAACAAATGGCCTCTTGGAAGTCTTGTCAGTATACCTTTTCTCATGTTCCTCACTTTTCCAAAAGTGAGCATCAAACTGTGGGGTAAACTCAACTTCAGTATCTCCTCCTTGATTCACTCGTGCTCGCTTCTTAAATATCTTTTTCCCTTTTGTAGCAGGAGCTGGTTGAGAAGCAGAAGACATTGTGCCTAGTACAGTGGGTTGCCTCCCACTCAGCGCTTGTTTAACGTCACGAGCCTGACGGTTATGATCTATTTTACCTCTAATAGAGCAACTGTCAGTAGTTGCCTATCCACAGCACTTCCAACATATAACTTCAATCGTTGACCGTTGACTGTAAAACTTCTGTCCGAATCCAAAGAACTTATTTCTACAGCCCTATATGGTTTCATATCCTTTACCACAAATGGTCCAGACCATCTAGACTTTAACTTCCCTGGAAACAGCTTCAACCTGGAATTGAACAGAAGTACTTGATCCCCCACCTTGAAGTCTCTAGGTGTGATCTTCCTATCATGCCATAGCTTTGTCTTTTCCTTATACAAACTGGCACTTTCATAAGCAGACAAACGAAACTCATCCAATTCATCCAGTTGTAATAATCTTTTCTGTCCCGCTGCTTTGGAATCAAAATTCAGATATCTCACAGCCCACAAAGCCTTGTGCTCCAATCCAACTGGCAAATGGCATGCTTTTCCAAACAGCAACTGAAATAGAGACATCCCAATAGGAGTTTTGAAAGCGGTCCTGTATGCCCATAAGGTGTCATCAAGTTTCTTGGACCACTGGGTCCTAGCATTCCCAACAGTCTTCTCCAATATGCTCTTCAATTCCCTGTTGGAAATCTCAACCTGACCACAAGTCTGTGGGTGATATGGAGTGCTTATTTTGTGCCTCACTCCATACTTAGCCAAGGCATACTCCACCATCCTATTATCAAAATGAGTGCCCCCATCACTAATGATAGCTCTAGGGACTCCAAATCTTGAAAATATATTCTTTCTCAGAAAAGCAATCACCACCCTGGAATCATTGGTTGGTGTAGCTATAGCCTCAACCCATTTGGAAACATAATCAACTGCCACCAATATATACTTGTTAGAGTAGGAAGAAGGGAAAGGTCCCATAAAATCCATACCCCAAACATCAAAGATCTCCACTTCCTGGATATTGTTCAACGGCATTTCATGTCGCCTAGAAATATTCCCAGTTCTCTGACAGTTGTCACATGCCTCCACAAACCTCTTTGCATCCTTGTACAAAGTGGGCCCGTAGAAGCCACTCATCAAAACTTTTGCTGCAGTTCTCTCACCTGCAAAATGTCCACCATATGCAGAACCATGACAATGCCACAACACATCCTTCTGTTCTTCCTCTGGAATACACCGTCGGATCACACTATCTGAGCATCTATAGAAAAGATATGGCTCATCCCAAATATACCTCTTAACATCATGCAGAAATTTCTTCCTCTGTTGCCATGTTAAATCCTTAGGCATCAATCTAGCAGCTTTATTGTTGGCAAAATCAGCAAACCATGGTAGTGTACTGATAGATAAGACTTTATCCCCAACCATCTCTGTTACAGCACATATTGCCAAAACATGTTCATCAGGAAACTCTTCTCTGATCACTACTTCCGGCCCTTCTTGAAGCTCTTTTTCTGTAATCCTGGATAAGTGATCAGCCACCAAATTTTCAACTCCCTTTTTGTCCTCGATTTCTACCTCAAACTCTTGCAACAGTAACAACCAGCGGAGCAATCTGGGTTTAGCATCCTGCTTGCTCAACAAATACTTTAAAGCTGCATGGTCAGTGTAAACAATAACTTTAGATCCTAACAGATATGGCCTGAATTTGTCAAATGCATACACAATAGCCAGTAATTCTTTTTCTGTAGTAGCATAATTCTTTTGTGCATCATTTAAGATCTTACTGGCATAGTAAATGACATGCAACAATTTATTCACTCTTTGGCCCAAGACCACTCCTACGGCATAGTCACTGGCATCACACATTAATTCAAATGGTAATGAAAAATCAGGTGCCATCATGATAGGTGCAGTGGTCAACTTTTCTTTTAAAACATGAAATGCATGCAAACATTCATCATCAAATAGAAATTCTTGATCCTTAACTAATAACTTGCATAAAGGCTTAGCAATTTTTGAAAAATCTTTTATGAACCGCCTATAAAATCCTGCATGACCAAGAAAACTCCTCACACCTTTAACATTTACAGGTGGAGGAAGTTTCTCTATCACAGAAATTTTTGCCCTGTCCACCTCAATTCCATTCCTAGACACCTTGTGTCCAAGAACTATACCTTCTGTCACCATAAAGTGGCACTTCTCCCAGTTCAAAACCAAATTACAGTCTTGACATCTTTTCAAAACAGAATCTAAATTCCCTAGACATACATCAAAATCAGAACCAAATACAGAAAAATCATCCATAAAAATTTCAATGCATTCTTCTATCATATCAGAAAAAATGGAAAGCATGCACCTTTGAAATGTGGCAGGAGCATTGCATAAACAGAAAGGCATCCTCCGGTATGCGAATATTCTATATGGACATGTAAAAGTAGTCTTCTCCTGATCCTCTGGTGCCACAGCTATCTGATTGTACCCTGAATAACCGTCCAAGAAGCAATAGAAAGCATGTCCTGCCAATCTCTCTAGCATCTGATCCAAGAAAGGAAGTGGGAAATGATCCTTCCTGGTTGCCTTATTCAGCCTCCGGTAATCAATGCACATTCTCCAACCAGTGATTGTCCTTGTGGGAATCAACTCATTGTTCTCATTTTTCACCACAGTCATCCCCCCTTTCTTGGGCACGGTCTGCACAGGACTCACCCAAGCACTGTCTGAAATTGGGTAAATCATCCCAGCATCAAGCAACTTCACCACCTCCTTCCTCACTACTTCCTTCATAGTAGGGTTGAGTCTCCTCTGTGGTTGCCTTACTGGTTTGACCTCTTCTTCCATCAATATTTTATGGGTGCAAAAGGAAGGATTAATACGCTTGAGATCTGAAAACTGCCATCCAATAGCCATTTTGTTCTTCTTGAGCACCTTAATCAACTTCCCTTCTTCCTCATCAGACAACATTGCATTAATGATTGCTGGATATGTTTGATCATCCCCAAGGAACACATACTTCAAATGTGAAGGTAATTCCTTAAGTTCTACCTTAGGTGCTCCTTTTGGAATGTCATCAATCTTCTTCTCAAGCTTTTCCACTTCTGGCTCTTCTTGGTAATCCTCTGTACCTATCTCTTCTTCTGATCTTTGTTCCTCAACTGGGAATTCTTCTTTTTTATTCACTTCTTCCACAACCTCCTGTATCACATCCAATCTAAAACAATCCTCCACATCAACAGGATGCTTGATGGTTTCAAATACATCAATTGTGACTGTTTCCTCATCCACCCTTAGCAACAACTTTCCTTGTTCAACATCTATCAAAGATCTTGCAGTTGCTAAAAAGGGTCTTCCTAACAATAAAGGACTTTCTGTATCCTCTTCCTCCATGTCAAGAATCACAAAATCCACTGGAAAAATAAACTTGTCTACCTTGACCAAGACATCTTCAACCACACCTTCAGGCCTCTTGATAGATCTATCTGCAAGATGCAGAATAAGATTGGTCTCCTTTAAAGTGTTAATTCCCAAAGCTCTACATACTGTCAATGGCATCAAGTTTATACTGGCTCCCAAATCACACAATGCCTTTCCCACCTCCACATCTCCTATAGAAATAGAGATACTGAAGCTTCCTGGATCTTTCATTTTTGTTGGAAGCTTCTTCTGGATTAGGGCACTACACTCTGCTGTTAGGGCCACTGTCTCACCATCAGTTAATTTCCTCTTCTTAGTAAGAAGATCCTTCATGAATTTTGCATAGTGAGGCATATTTTCCAGTGCTTCAGAAAATGGTATGTTAATTTGTAAATTTTTGAAGATATCCAGAAATCTTGCATAGTGCTGCTTCTGAATCTCTTTCTTCAACCTCTGAGGGTAGGGAACTTTAGCATAGGGAGATAAACTAACTGGCTGTTCTTTCTTGTCAGCCATCTTCTTCTTTTCCCACTTCATCATCTTTTGCGGGGAAGCATTTTTACCAACTTCTACCTCTCCTTCATTCTTATTGTCCTTCCCTTCCTCTTCTTTGTCAACTCCAACTATAACATCACTAACAACTACTTCCTTCTCACTTTTCTCATTCCTCATTTTCTCTCCTTCATCATCAGAGACTACTTCTTCAACCACAACCTCTTCCTCGTTCTTTTTATTTTCCACCTTCTTTTTCCCTGGTTGAAGTACCAACCCACTTCTTGTCATAATTGCTTTACAGTGCTCCTTAGGATTCACCAGTGTATCACTTGGAAATTTCCCTTGTGGTCTCTCTGATATCTGTCTTGATAATTGACTAATCTGGGTCTCCAAATTTCTGATTGATGCTTCCTGATTTCTGAAAGAAGTTCTGGTCTCCTGCATGAATGCAGTTGTCTCTTCCCTGAATGAAGTAGAACCCTGAATATAATCCTGAGTTGTCTTAGATAACTGAGCAAACGTTTTCTCCCATGCAGCAGGATCACTTGACTGCTCCTTCATATGTGGTGGTGGAGGATGTAATGGTGGATTCAATTGGTGGTTGGAACTATAGCTGAATCCTGGGTGTTGATTCTTGTTTTTCCATGGTGGCATATAAACATTCTTTCCCTGATTGTTGTAGTTCCTTTGATTATTCTGATCATACCACACTCTATTCACCTCTGCTTGTTCTGATGATCCCCCATAATCACACTCCTCTGTCACATGGCCCTTACCACAGATAGCACATACACTCTTTGTTTCCACAGAAGCTACCTTTTGTGAAGAGAGTTGCTTAATAAGGGTGTCTAATTGGTGCTGCTGTTGTCTCTGTGTCTGCATCAGTTGATCATTCCTTGCCAACAAAGCATCATACCCATCCAACTTGATAATTCTTGTCCTTCTGTCAGCCACTGGAGCATTATCAAATTCTTGAGATGCTAATGACTCAAAGATATCTAAGGCTTCTTGAGGGGTCTTGGTAGTCAATGATCCACCAGCAGTGGCATGCACCAAGGTTCTAGTGTTAGTGGTCATGCCTTGCAGGAAGATTGCTGCTTGTTGCCATGCCTCAATTCCATGCTGTGGACATTTCCTCAACAAAGTCTTGAATCTCTCCCAAGCCTCATAAATAGATTCTGACTCTTTCTGCTTAAAGCTTGTAATTTCATCCTTCAACTTGGCCCTCTTGGATGCTGAGAAAAACCTTTGCAAGAACTTGGTTTGCAAATCATCCCAAGTTGTTATACTTCCTTGTGGCAATGATTGCAGCCATCTCCTTGCATCCTCCGTCAGTGAATGAGTGAATAGTCTCAACAGAATTGCATCTCTTGGGACACCGTTTATCTTCACAGTATCACTCAACAATAAGAAGTTCTCTATGTGCAAGTAAGGGTCCTCCACACTGGTTCCAGCAAACTGATCCTTCTGCACCAAATGTATCAAAGCAGGCTTCAATTCAAAGTTGTTGGGCTCCACTGTTGGGCGCACAACACTCCCAATTGGAGGAACCACTGAAGCAGTCATGTATTCTCCCAGTGTCCTCTGTGGTGGTGGTGGTCTGTGATTCTCTGCCATTATATCTTCCTGATTAACCGTACTTGATTCACCAATTTCTTGCAACTGTCTCCTTTGCCTGGCTGCCCTTTTGTGCTTCCTCAATGTCCTTTCTAATTCTGGATCATACAACAACAAATTTGGATCAAGTGTACCTCGCATGTACCAGAATCAAAATTGACCAGAAATTTAACATAAACTAAAATACTGAAAATAAAAGGATTCAATCTCAGAATTCTATAGTATCAGTTAGTGTTGAAAAACAAATTCCCCGGCAACGGCGCCAAAAACTTGTTGGACGTTTAGCAAGTGCACTAGTCGTACAAGTAATAAAATGATGAGTAAAGATCGTTCCCACGAGGAATTGTGTTCAAACACCAATATACCATAGAAAACTAATTTAAATCAAATAAAAGTTTGTAAAATCATGAATAATTTGTCACCAGAAAATTGATTTTGAGCAAATTGACACAAAGTAAATATGGATTAGGAATTAATAAAAACAACAAGTAGTCAGAAAACAACTTTCCTCCATGATAACCCATATAAAAATTGATCATATGATGAATTCCTTTCCATGTGATGTTAATCAACCTTTTACTTATCATCAAGATGTAATCCCTTACTAACCTGATAGAAACATTAATCAGAAACCCCAATCCCTTGGTGATTTCTTTCTTAATACATGCATGAAATACTAAGGTTTTAAGATTACATCAGAACTCTAGCATCAATCCCTTGAGTACTAGAATTCTGATGTTGAGATTATCAAATGCAGAAGTCATATAAATATCCCTGTTCTATACTACTTCTTTGATAGAAATAATTAACTCAGAAAATCTCAAATCAGCACATGAAAAATACTTCATCATATTAATCAAATCAACATAATATTATCATGGAGTTCCATTGCATTCAGACTACAAGGACTCTACTCAGACATGACTAAGGAATAAATAAGAGAAGAAGAAACAAACTTCATTTCCATGTTGAAAGTCTTCAATCTCCAAACTATTACAAGGAAATCCTAATACAAAAACTAAGAGAATTTAGAGAGAAGTCAGACTAAGTTTTAGAGAGAGAGAGAGTTCAGATCCCCCAAGATCTTCCTCTAAGTGTCAAGGCTTTGCCTTATATAGTGTTACAATTAAAAACAGAAAACTGATGTGGGCGCTAAAACGTCCATAAGTTGTCGTTTTAGCGTCCATGCTTTACGTATGCTCAACTGCTTTTAACTGATTTCAACGCTAAAATGTTAAGGAATGACCGTTTTAGCGTCCAAACTTGGTGAATGCTCAACTAACTTTAACTGACTCCAACGCTAAAACGTTTGATTTGGACGTTTTAGCGGTGAAGACCAGAATCTTTTTCCACTTTAGGGCGCTAAAACGCATATTGCAGGCCGTTTTAGCGCCCAAGACCAGCAATTTTCCATCTTCTTAGTGTAGCAGCGCGCTAAAACGCTCTGTGTGGACGTTTTAGCGCTCATCACCAGCAAGTTTTGGCCTCTTTCTGTAACAGGGCGCTAAAACGCTCAGTGTGGACGTTTTAGCGCTCAACACTTAGGCAATTTTTCTCCTCTTGAGCTCCAGAATCTTCTTCCTTCTCCAGTTGTCTTTCAAGCTTGCTTTTCCTACAAGAATCATACAAATTTCCAATAAAGCTCTTGAACTTGTAATTGAGGACATTTTAGGACATTAACCTTGTTTTTCATCATTTAATCACATAATTTGATCCTAATTCCTACTCACTGCTTGACATAAATGACAGCAGTATCAATATTGAGACACGGTTCCCACTTCAGGACAGAGTCTCAAATAATCAATTATACAATTAGATATTACAAACATTTCAATTCGACTGCAACATAACACCGTCAGACAACTCTTGCATAATTTAGTAGCAGCAAACATTTCCAATCAAACATTTCAATGCTTAATATGGACAGCACAACCAAACAGGGCACAAAATAAAACAGTATATAGTATTCCACTACTCGAGCAACATCCATAAAATCCACTGCAAGACAGATCAATCCAATTTAACAAATCAAATCCAAATATGTAACCAGATTACACTTATCACTGCATAAGTCAACCTATACATATCAAGTCAACAACAAGATATGTCCTTACAATACAGCCTACACTTCAGAAATTCAAGCAGTACTTTATAAAATTCTCAAAACTCAAAACTGCTCTAAGTAATCAACGCCACAAAGTGATTTCAGAATATCTCAGGATGATTCTAATATTTCAATTATACTAACATTCATAATTTAACAGAATAATTCAGCACGTGCCAATCATGAGTCAGACAGTACAGTGATTTAATCCTAACAGTCAACAACCAATAAACAGTTAAATTCAAACAGGAGTTAAGAAACATACCCATACAAACAACAATGATTAACAACAACAACCAATGCAACAATCACACACAAACACCTTGGATCAAAACTGCTCTGATACCAATTAGTGTAACACCCTCCCTTGTATGCATCCAAGAGAGTTGTTTGCTAAGCGGATTAGAGTACTTTAATCATATTTTAGAGACTGAAAATCACTTTTACCATGCCAATTAAAATAATTTTATTTTTGAAATCGGGTTCGTCACAAAAATCCGAGTATACTTTCAAAATCTCTCAACTACTGAAAATATAACTTTCCTGGCAGATCTTGCTGTCTTTAAAAATTCGCATAGAATTCACTTCATCGATTCAATCAAATACTCTTTGTAATCTAGAAACTAGACATCCGGGGCTTCGCGTTAATATAAAATAATAGTAATTTGAAGTTCGTTTGCCCCTCGAAACATAACTCGCAAAATAAGAGAGAAAGTAGTGGAAATATCACAAATGTCCTGGCTGGTAAAATTCATAATAAATCGATCTTCCAGAATTTCTTTGCAAGGTTTATATATAATGAAACTAGACACCTGGGGCTACGCTTGCATATAAATTATAAGAAAATCGGAGGTCCGTAGCCCTAGTACGACAACTTACAAAGTGCTCGCAAGGACTTTTCAAAACTCAGCATTTAGATAACATGTCAAAATCCTTTTCGCAAACGTTTCAACATCTGTTTCCAAAATACTTGCTGGTCATAAAATCGTAATGCAATAATAAAATCACAGTTCACAGTAATAAAAGCTTCTCAATTTCATACAGTCATCCATAAATTATCACATCAATAGCAGCATGCCCAAACAGTAGAAGCCAACAGCAAATATCCAAGTCCTCAAAAGCTTTTACGTCCTCCTGCCATTTTGTAAAAATAGCAGCCCCAAAGGGGTGAGAGAAAATCCCAGTAGTGTGGCAACAAAACCATAATGCAACAATATTAACTAGGCACAAAATCAAAAATAGTCACTTCAAACATTTAATCCTTTTCATCATATATCATAATGCGTATATAACGCCCTTTTTCCTTTACGCTCATAGCACCGTCGTGCGCGTAGCATCACAGTGGGTATTCCTAATGGCTCCCATGAAGGTGAATCCCACTGTGGAACCTATGCGGACTGAAGCCAAGTGTCCCCTCTCCTGGTACCAGGCATGCCTATATGATGCATGCTCAGTCACATGTCCTCAATACAAATATATATATATTCAAGATGTCATGAATCAAGTATACATGCCATGTTATGCAATCGCACCCAACAGAAAAATGTATTATGATGTAAAATGCATGCATATATCATATCATCCTTTCATGTTCTTACCATTGGCTCATCATCATCATAACATACATAGAACAAATGTGAGCAACACATCACAATTCCATACACTAGCCAATAGTCACATTAGGTAATACCGCCTACACATACCTTGGCACTTTACTTTTAAATCAAGCAGTCCAAACATCATCGAACAGTCCCATTATCTAAGAACTTGTGCACCTAAACAAATACATACATCAAATCAGAATTTATTACGTTTATTTTCTATATATTACACAATTGTCCCGTCCTCCTAATTCTTGATTTGTGATCGGTTTCCAGGTCCTCATGCTAAACGAATTTTCTGCCCTTGTATTAATTTAATTATTTTAAACATTTCTTATTTCTACCGATGAATAATAGGTAGTATAATCAGGATTTTTCATGCATGTAGGTTCGGTTTCATGCTTTCTATATTAATTATATTTTTACCTTAAGTTTGTCCTGCCAATTGTTGTCAAGTAACAAAACATCCCAATTACCTATACATTCACATACGGTTTTGGCCAACAATTAGAGTGCTAATACCATACACATATTACTCCTACAAGGTGTAGGGTGCGCTAAATGATTAAAACATACTGCCTATGTAGACCGTTAACAAAATTCTAAGATTCTAATCAAGTTATCATACTTCCAGGTTGGTAGCTTTATGTCCTTAGTTTATTCTAACAATTTCTCTTAATTGCCAACAACTCAAAGTCCATAAGGCATACTGAATCGATTTTAAGCTCTGAAGTAGGTGCTCATTATTTTTCCTATTCCAAACTTCCAGTCACATCAATTAGGCATGAAGAATTAAATTCCACATGCTGCCTACACAGATTTTATTACATATAAGGCTATCTATAACAGTCTATTCCAACAATTAAGCACACAATGATGAGGGTTGTCTTCAACACTTTACACATGCAAACACCTAATTAATTTGGTTAATCAAATGGCAGCCCAACAAAATCAAGAGGGCAATTTCCAAGCTTATAAATCGGGT
This sequence comes from Gastrolobium bilobum, assembly GCF_033153095.1. Classification (NCBI taxonomy): domain Eukaryota; kingdom Viridiplantae; phylum Streptophyta; class Magnoliopsida; order Fabales; family Fabaceae; genus Gastrolobium; species Gastrolobium bilobum. Next base: position 27,611 of record NW_026897354.1, read on the forward strand.
TCTGTATGCATTACAAGGCAGTTCATTATTTTAATAAACCTTCCCACTCCACTAAATTTATGGTTGAGCTAAGGGAGACTTGTAAGCAGGTTGTACTCTAAAATTCAGCCCTTGTAGAGCCATTAATTCTCTTCCCCATTTTAGCGCATAGTTTAGCATTTAGGATAACTGATTTCTAATTTATTACAATTAATTATCACAACTTGCATGCACTAGGGTACCAACTAATATGCAGCTGAACAACACGGAGAGTAGGGAGATGACCAAAACGAGCTTCCTAAACATGCTTACTGTCAGAACAGAAAAATAAGAGAAATGGGAACTAATTATTTCATTGTTACCTTCTTGTCCACACCAACGATCTCCAACCAAAAATGGGAAAAGTCCTTCACCCCTTACTTGGCTCCAAGAATCGAACTAGTTGTATGCAAGGGAAAGGTGACTCAACTAAAACAGAATCATGTTCCAACAAAAGGGAAAACTCATTCAGAAACGGTTCGGGTAGGAATGACAAGAAGACAACGAAAATTACCTTACCTTCTCCTACTTGGTTGAAGGCGCGCACAAAGGGAAGGAATAATGAGGAGTGAGTTTAAATCAGAATCCACATGCAATGGATGACAGTCCCAGACCAGAACCAAAACGTGAACATGCATGGAAACTCTTCAATAAATCGGATGGATGAAAGAGTTCTAGGCTTTTTGTTTTCTGCTCAAGGCAGAATCGTTGCAGAAGAGAAGTGAGGAACTTGGATTGGGGTTCTCCTACACATTAGCTCACGGTTTTTTTTAAGAGAATATGGGAAGAAATCAACATGCATCATGTGGTCCTTCCACTAGATGGTTCTCGGCTTGAGGAGTGAGGACCGTAATTGATTCTGTATCAAGGGTTTGAAATCTGTTTTCCTTGGATAGCTATATGTTATGCGCATGAAGAGCTAGGGAACCAAGCTTTTGGTTAAGTTTAATTCAAGAGAAATAGAAAAGAGAAGACAGCAATATGCTTCCTCCATCAGCGCCTAGTGAGATATGTGGGTCAAATTCTGATTCAAGAGTGTAAGCAAAAGAAGGGAACCAAATAATAATCATACAGCCTTTGCCCTCATTGGGTGCTAGGTGAGGTGGCTGCCCTTTGGCCAATAGGGTTTCATGCAAAGGAATTTCTCTCCTCTAATTGGTTGCAAGGTTGTAAAGCTGATCTAGATTGGCTAAAGTTACAAGCAATCCATTTGCTTTCTCCTCACCCTATGCGTATAAACAAGAGAAGATAAGGAAGGATGATAGTTGCCAAGTGGAGTTCCTTGACCAATAAAAGAGAGACTATGATTTTTCTTTGAATAAAAGGATAAATACTCATGTTGCTTTTATATGTTATGATTAATTTAGTCCTCTCCCTTTTTACTAGAATTTTGCATCCTCAAGGTATATGTATATAAATTTTCACTCATCACATATAATATATGTTATGAATTACTCTTTCATGTTTCCGCAAGGTAGGGACTAGGGTCTCTAAATAAATTATAATTAACTTAATATCATTCCTCCTTAACTAAGGTTTTGAATTCTTAACATACTTAAACACTCGTTTGTAGTTTCCACCAAAATAATTTTTCTAATTAAATTGATTCCATTCTTAAACAGAATTTAATTCGAGCTTCAAGCCTAAAACACACTCCTAATTGTAGGTTATGTAATTTCCTAATTTTGCAGGGTGTTACAATAAGATAAGCTTTTGCATTTATTAAATAAATGTGCTACGCTTAATACCGTTCCGATAATAGGGTGTTACAGTATTCATGTTCGTTTCGAATTCATATTGACCTGAATAGCCACATCTAGGTATGATGGGATGCAAGCCTACGAATTTTCCTATTGAGCAACATCATCAATTGGATGTAGCTAATGGAGTGATTTGGAAAATCTGGCGTGTTATCGTCGCTTGGTATATCTCTCAATTATGCAACCTGAGATATGCTATGCAGTTCATACTTTATTTTAATTTATGTAGGCTTCTAAACAACTAATGCAGTCATGCACATTTTGCGTTATATAAAGTCTAATTCAAGCCAAGGTATCTTGTTCCCATTAGAAAATAACATACAGTTGTGTGCCTATTGTGACTGGACTAGACCAGCTGCCCACTTACGCAGCTATCCCTTATAGGATATTTTGTCATGCTTGGTTAATCTCTTGTCTCCTAGAAGACTAAAAAAGTAGGCAACATTTTCTCGCTTTTATGTTCATGCTGAATATCGCTCCATGACAGCCATTACTTCTGAGCTCTTATTGCTGAAGTCATTTCTTGCATTTCTTGGGATACACCACCATGCACTTATGCAATTATTTTGTGATAATCAAGTCGCATTACATATTGCTATCAATCCGTCAACCCTGTCTTCTATGAATGCACAAAACATATTGAACTCGATTGCCATTTTGTCCATGAGCACCTCTTGGCAAAAACAATATCTACCGCATACATTTGATCAACTATGCAGCTGGTGAACATATTCATCAAGGCATTAGGGTGTAAGGATTTTTATTTTCTTCTCAGCAAGTTGAACATTTTGTCCCTTCGTACTCTAATGGGAGGGGATTGTTCCGCTACCATGCGATTTGAAATTCATAACCGTTTGAAATTCATCGTTTGTTTTATTTGATGTATATATTATTAAATTATGTAACTGTTAGATATCATTAGGTTGACAATTATATATTAGCATTATTATTTTAATGGCCCAATGTAACTGAACAATGTAACCCAGCGTCTATAATAAGGGAAGCTTGATTTTTGAATACAACGAGTGATACTGCATTTTGATAATCAGTGTTTGAATTATTTGGCTAAAGTGTGTTGTCATTTATTCCAAAAGCTGAAACATGTATATTTTTGTAACAAGAGTTACACTACTGGTATATGTTTTGCATTTTGGAGTGTATGTAACTTTTTGATGTGTCTTGTGTTACTTGAGAAAGTAATTTTCACAGGTTAGAATAGAAACCTGGATTTAGTCACTGATGGAAAATCTGTCAAAGCTATTAGCTTTTTTTTCTTAGATAATTTATTTAGCATAGAGTGTAATATCTTTTGACTATATTTGTATGATTCCTTTGAGAGTAACAATACTGAGAAGTAATTGAATAAATTTAGTGCACTTAACTTAAGACTAAGGGTGTGCATGACAACTATTCTGTTCCCTGGCACTGTTTCTGAAAAGAAACAATTCTTTTCTATTTTAGTGCCTTGGAACAGTTTCTGAGAAAAAAATGTATTTGATAACATGTTCTATTTTTATTCCGAGAATGAGAATTGCGTTTGATAACATAACAAATAATATAAAAAATTATAATTTTGTTAAGCATAAGTTTTTTTCATATTACACTTTCTTTTCCATATGGCGTGGTGGTGGTAATAGTGGCGGGGACGACGGCAGTAGTGGTGATGGCGGCGACGGCGACAGTGGTAGTGGAGACTACAGTGGCTGTGACGATGGTGTGGGTAGTTGGTGGTGATGGTGGCGATGGTGGTGGTGGTGACGGCAGTGGCGATTGTTGGAGGCGTGGCGGTGGCATGGTGGTAGTGGTGACGACAGTGGCTGCGATAATGGTGGTGTCGACGGTGACGGTGGTGGTAATGACATGGTGGTGCTGGAGACAGCAATGACTGCGACGACGGTGGTGGTGAAGCGGTTCATCCCGGGAACAAAAAAATAAACCGGTTTTACCAAACAAATTTTCTATCCATTTTTGTTCCCGGGAACAGAAATTAAAAAGAAATTGATTCCGGGAAGGTTGTCATGCACACCCTAAATAACATGGATTATTACCAAATTCCAGCTTTTCTTTCAAATTCTATTATTATTTTTTCTATTTTTTAAATATTTATTTATTTAAGAGAAAAGATAACATAAATAAAAAAAGGCTGAGCTTATGTTTTTATAAAACATCTAGCATTGAGAAACAGTATAAAAGAATATAATGGTTTTTGTTAACTGTTTATATTTCTAAAATTATTTGAAAAACATAACATTATTATTTGAATGATTTTATAAATGTTGATAGAATATATCATTTGAAATTACCTGAAAAGAACAAAAGTACACTTTAATTGAATGAT